>NC_058132.1:592131280-592141315 GCF_016433145.1 Gracilinanus agilis | reverse complement strand
CCTTCCCTTCCCTTCCCTTCCCTTCCCTTCCCTTCCCTTCCCTTCCCTTCCATCTTAGCATCAGTAATTAAGATAGGAAAGTGGCAAGGGCCAGGCAATCAGAATTAAGTGACTTGTCCAGGATCATCTAATTATGAAGCTTCCTTCCATTTCTGAGTAGTATAGTGGATAGGGTACTGAACCTGGAATCAGAAAGATGAGTTCAAATTATGCCTCATTTACTAACTAGTTGAGTAACCCTGGGAAAGTCTCTTAACCTCTGTTTGCCTTAGTTTCTTTTTCTATGAAATAGGGACAATAATACCATTTACCTTCCAGGTTTGTTGTGAAAATAAAATGAGATAATATTTGTAAAGTATTTTATAAATGTAAAAATGTCATACAAATGCTGTAATTTATTATTATTATAGACCAGTATACCTCTTAGGATTTTCTTTCTAATCTGTTTTTCATTTGCTTTCTTTATTCATAAGTGCTTTTTTGATTGGGTGAGAATTTCTAGCAGACAGTCCTAGAAACCAAAACCATGTTGGAAAAACAATTCTAAGCCACTAAAGACCAGGCAACACCTTGGGACTGATACCTACCTCTGTCTCCCATGGGGTTTGGTCTCTTTTGGGGAAATTGCTGCTCTAGAAAGTCAATAGAAAATCGTTTATGCAATCGCTTCTCCCTTGCCAAAGAGCACAGGTAATAGGATTTCAGAGCCAGAGCTGGAAGGGACCCTTAATTTTACATATGAGGAAACTGAGGCACAGATGGGTTTATGGTCACAGAGCTAGTTAAAGGTCAAATGTAGGTTTTAAACCTAATCCAGAGTCTAGTACTTTTGTACATCTGGGTGTCCTTAGCTTAATCTAAATAGAAAAAGGACCTTGGTAGGTCTGAGGGGCAGAAAAGGGCCCAATAGATGTCCTTTGGTATGGTAATCTGTTTGCTCCAGTCACTAGGACAATAGGGATCAATGTCTCCACTGACAATGGATCACTTTCTATTTCAGGATTCTTGATAATCATTTGAAACTCCAGCACTTCAGGTCATGCTTCCTCCAACTCTTCTCCCTCTCCCCCTCCTCCCCATGGGTGATCTTGGGAAGAAAACAATGTGAAAGTGAAACCTGCCTCTCCTATAACCTTTCCAAAGTCTGAGATGACCTGATGACCTATAGGTCAAAGGTCCACCCAAAGTGAAAGTCTCAGGCATCAATCCTAGAGAAGAATGTGCCACTCTCTGGAATGGGAACTCAGATAGCCAGAACACTCTTACAGTGACTTCCCCCAAAAGCTCTAAATCTTCTTTGGATGGATAGGTAGTGATAGCTGTTAAATTTTAGATGCTTAGACAGACAGATGATACGACAGAAGTGAGTCTAGCTAGAATCAGGAAGACCTAAGTTCAAATTCAGCCTCAAGTACAATATGACCCTGGACAAATCACTTACCTGCCTCAGTTTCCTAATCTGTAAACTTCAAATAATAATAGCAACTCTCAGGATTATTACAATGATGAGATAATATTTGTGAGATGCTTTCTTTACAAGCTTAAAAAATGCTATATAGGGGGCAGCTGGGTAGCTCAGTGGAGTGAGAGTCAGGCCTAGAGATGGGAGGTCCTAGGTTCAAACCCGGCCTCAGCCACTTCCCAGCTGTGTGACCCTGGGCAAGTCACTTGACCCCCATTGCCCACCCTTACCAATCTTCCACCTATGAGACAATACACCGAAGTACAAGGGTTAAAAAAAATGCTATATAAATGCTAGCTGTTAATGGTCAATTCATTTTGGTGTGATGCATAATATTAATTTTGAGGCTATTCATATTTAGTTTACTGGAATAGAAACAATAAAATCAATAGCAATAATAGCCAGCATTTATTTAATGTTTTAAAGTTTATAAAGCTTTTTACAGGTTTATCCCATTTGACCTTTGATCTTGATGGTATCATTAGGATTTTTTTTTTTTTTTGCTGGAGTGAGAGACAGAAGCGGTGAATAGATGCTACTTGGTACCTGGGAACTTCATTCATCAGGACAAGAGAGACCCGTGTCCCCATTAACAATGCTCACCTCCATAGCACATATGCTAAGATTGGAATGGTACAGAGACAATTAGCATGGCTTCAAGGATGACATGCAAATTCACAAAGAGTTCCATATTTTTTGAAAAATGGATCAACTCAAGACCAAGGCAATAATTAATTTGTATCTGAAACTGATATGCTTCTAATGGACTGTCCTTATAAAAAATATACACATTTTCCCCACTGATAGAAAACAACCCGGACATGAAGGTCAGCATTGCAACATCCTTCATTTGTTCTCAAGGGCAGTGTCCATACCTGATCCACAGACAACAAAAACAAACAGTGCCAGCAGCCATGGGCCCACAGGATATTTCTCTTCTTGTGGTCTCTAAAATGGAAGGGACCAGGGAAAAGAGAATTAGATTTGCTTTAGTTCTTAAAAAATTATTTGCCTTTTTTAGCTCACATATAGAGGTCTTGAAGCAAACATATCCACTTCCAACCCCTGAATTGATGAAGAATATCAATTAAAAGTAATGAGAGGCAGAAGCACGGACAGAAAGAAAGAGAAAGAAGAGGTTGGGTGAGAGAGATGGAGACAGAGAGACAGAGAGAGAGAAAGTGACAGGGAAAGGTAGAAAAAAAGAGAAAGAGACAGACAGGGAGAGACAGAGAGAGAGAAAGTGACAGAGAAAGAGAAAGAGAGACAGAGACAGACAGAGATAGAGAGACAAAGATACAGAGAGAGAAAGAGAGAGAGAGACAGAGAGAGAGAAAGAGAGAGAGACAGAGAGAAAGAGAGAGACAGAGAGAAAAAGAGAGAGAGAAAGAGAGAGAGACAAAGAGAGAGGAAGAGAGAGAGAAAGAGAGGGATTGAGTTCATCAAATTCATTTCCTTTAACAATGCTTTCTCAGAAGGCTGGAGGATGACCACAAACAAAGGCCCTGATACCACTGCTACCATTAATCCTTAATTGGAGGGGATCACAGCATTGTAGAATCATATAATTTAGAAACACAAAAGAATTCATAGATATAAAGAATTCTTCACAATTTTTGTGTCATGGTGAAGTGTATGGAGCCTTTCTCAGAATTATGGTTTTAAATAAATTCAATTCAATTCATAGGATTACAAAGGAAGCCAATTATATTGAAATAGTTATCAAAATATAAAAAAAACCAACAAAACAAAAAAGTCACAGACCCTAAGCCAAGAACCTTTGATCAAGTCCAGCTTCCACCTCCCATATTTTGAAAATGATAAAACAACGGCCTGGAGAGTCCATACCTTCCAAAAATCACAGAGATTGCAAGGAGGGAATCAAGATTTAAACAGAGGATCTTTCACTCAAAAAAAAAAAAAAAAAGCAACAGCATTCTTCAACTGGATTTCATGGGACTGGGGACTGGCCTAGAAGTCAGGGACCCGGAATTCTAATTTTGCTCCTGTTATTAACTATGGTCTGGAAAAGTCACTTGGCCTTCTGAAGCCTGGGGCCACTAAGCCTGAATTTCTTCCCTTGCAAAATGACTAGATTATCTCTAAAGGATTTTCTAGCTCTAAAATTCTATGATCTGTGAAAGTTTAATCTAAACCTTTCTACATGAAACAATTCCCACTGAACTCTCCTTATAAAATAAATTTCCCTCTTTTGAATAGATTTCACCCATCCCAGGGATCTCCAAACTCCTTTGTAATTGGAGGCAGCATGGTCAATTGAGCAGGTTGACCTTAGAATCAAGAAAGTCCTGGTTCTAAGCTTGACATTAGTTGTGTGCCTTTGGGTAAATTACTAAACCACTCCTAGCTTCAGCTTATCTGTAATACAGGGATAATAATACCTCCAGTATCTTCTTCACAGGCAAAGTTAGAAGGATCAAAGAGACAATGTATATAAAGTGCTATATATGTCAGTCATCATCATCTTTATCATGGCAAAAACATAGGCCTAACAAGTAATTTCACTCAATCCCTGGATGTACTTAAAATCTAGAGCAATCAATTAGCAAATATCTATCTATCTATCTATCTATCTATCTATCTATCTATCTATTTATCTATCTATCTACCTAATCTATTTATATCTATCTATCCGTGTATATATGTGTATATCTAATATATATATATACACACATATATATATCTTTATACCTATATACATATATCTCTATTATTTTATTACTATGCCCAAAAGACTCAAAAAAAGCATGGCTAATATAAAGCTGAAAGAAAGAGACAAAAAATTTAAAAAAATCAAAAGACACAGAATTATATTTTTATTAGCTTTGGGCCTGAATAGGTTTTGACTAAATATAAGCCTAAAAAGACAAGTTTATCTGCTGTTATTAAAAGCTTTCATCAGCTTTTTTGGGACTAATCTTTTCACCAAATATTTATTTGGTGAAATCTCTCATTAGTGGGTAAGACAGTTTAAAAAAAATCATTTCGATCATGTAGAGGATTGAGACAGGCCATCTTCAATTCCAGCTCCTGATGGGTAACAGATTGGGTTTTGCATAAATGATATCCTCAATGGCTTGCTTTAATGTGTGGATGTCAGGCAGATTTTGACTAGAGATAGTTCATGGATTCCTCCTCTCAAGGAGATGGAGAATTCTATCTATTCTATCTGACAGTGTTCTGTTGGTAATAAGATAAGGTAAATGGTCCTTGCAATTTCACTGTATTGCCCTTGACCCAACATAATGGGGCAAAATCAGTCTTAAATAATAGTAAATAACTCTAACTGGAAATTTTATAGTGCAGTCACAGGTCTTATGGCCAGCCTACATGACCAAGTACACAATAGTGATTTTAACTGAAGATGCTTGGAACAGATTTTGTTGAGTCCTTCTTATCTTTACTCCAGCTCTCCCACATTAAGCCAGTTGGAGCTAGTTTTATACAAACTAGTTCTGCTGGTAGTTCCCCTCACTTGCTAATAAAGAAGTTGCTTTGCTTGTACAGCAAGTCAGAGTTTACAAAAAATAAATTTAGGAACCTAAAAATGACTCGTTGACTAGAACAAAGCTGCTTAACTTATAGGAAGAAAATATTTATAGATGGAAACTTGAAATTGGAGTAAAGAGCTCCCCAAATTTTAGTGTGGGAACAATCTTCTGAGGATGTCTATCAACCAAATTAAAATTCATCAGAGTTCAATAATTATTTTTGCAACTAATAAACAATTGCCCAACTTAGATTCCATTGATGGCTTTGTTCATCATTTTGCTGGCTGTGTGTTTGCCATCATCCTGTTTGGGAATCCAATGGGTCCTGAATCCAAGTGCTAAGGGGATAAGGATTATTTGTTCAATACTCCTTGGGAGAGGAGCAATATCCCTGTAGAGCCAATATAATACAAAACCTGAATTCTAGCAGGTTAAGTTAGCCAGCCAGCTAGGTGGCACAGGGGATGGAGTATTGGACTTGGAGTCAGGACAACTCACCTTCCTGAGGTCTCAGATTCTGGTCTCAGATCCCAGCTTTGTGACCCTGGGCAAGTGACTTAACTCTGTTTGCCTCAGTTGCTTATCTGTAAAGTCAGCTAGAGAAGAAAATGGCAAAGCAGTCTGGTATCTATGCTAAGAAAAACCCAGTGGGGTCATGAAAGAGTTGGACATGATTGATAACAACTGAATAACAAAAAGCTCATCCTCTGATTTCAACAGGGTAATTCAGAATGCTCCTCATCTAATCCTCTTCTATGGATTAAGACCTGGTCTCAGCATCAGAATGGTCTAAATTCAAATCCTGATTCTGACCTAGGGAAATCACTTAACCTCCCAGACAGCTCTGAAACTCTACATTGCCTATCCACATTGGTTGATGATATTTCTTTTTTTATTTATACATTTTATTTAAACCCTTTATTTAAACCAATACTGTGTATTGGTTCCAAGGCAGAAGAGTGTTAAGGGCTAGGCAATGGGGGTCAAATGACTTGCCCAGGGTCACACAGCTGGGAAGTGTCTGAGGCCAAATTTGAACCTAGGACCTCCCATCTCTAGGCCCGGCTCTCTATCCACTGAACTACCCAGCTGCCCCCTTATTTGTACATTTTTAAAATTATTATTCTAAATGTTTATAAATCTAAAGAAAACAAGCATTTCCAAATATAAAGAAAAAGAATATATTACACAAATGAAATTATAAATCTTCTATATGTTTAACTGATTTTTCTTCCTATCTTAATGGGATTTTTATTTATCATAATAGATCCCACTAGTGTCTCAATCCCTCCTCCCCACCCTCCCCAGATGAAATTTCTTTACAATGGAGGCTCTCTCCACTGATATACTCCCAGGCCCGAAACTAAATGTGCTTTCTAAAATTTTAGATGGAATCCACTTCGAATCTTCTAACTTATTGAAAGAAACCTGGAACACAGACATATTACCAGCCTAATTGTATTTGACTAGGGATTGGGAAAATTGGATTCATTGTTTTCTTTTGAGAAAATTTCATCTCACCTTGAAGGGGCTAATCTATTTACATCAAAGTTAGTTAGGAAGTTAGCAGAGAAGTGAAGTAAGCAGTCCATCCAGTTATATACAAATATTACTTTTCCCCTTGGCAAAGGAAATTTTCATTACAAGTTGTTGTAGGTTTTACTGCTACTTAGGCAGTCAAGTGAATATCAGGGAACATTCCTTTCCAATTAAGTTTAAAACAACAGAAAAAAAACCCCACATTCCTCTAGTTTCTCCAGTGTGGGCTAGAGGAAAGATTATCTGTTAGGGGTAAGGTGGAAGCACATGCTTGAGAAGGCAGCAAGGTGGCTCAGTGGATGGAGAGCCAGGCATAGAGATGAGAGATCCTGAGGTTCAAATCTGGCCTCAGATGGTTTTTTAGATGTGTGACCCTGAGCAAGTCACTTAACCCACCTTGTCTAGCCCTTACCACTCTGTACATAATATTGATTCTAAGATATAAGGGTTTTAATAAAAAAAAACATGCTTGAATATTAATTAGCACAGCAGGTTTTTCTACTGAGTGAAATTAGATAAAGAGACATACTGAAGTGAAAAATACTTCTCACTCAATGGTAGAGCTCACCCTGGTAAGTTTTACTACCAACAACTCAATGAAATGTCCCAATAAAATCCCTGAACGACAGACAGGGAGTAGGTTAGCCTGAAATTCTGTGCAGAAGATTCAAAGCCAAGTTTAGCCCTAGAGTTCCTCTGCCATTGCACACTCTGGTTTCCCGGGTTCTGTCTAGCATGATGTTTGCAGATGTCACTTTTGGACAGTTAATACAAGTCTTCTAGAAAAGGTATTGTCTAATCTGCTCAGCTGGCTTTTCTAGTCCAACCCCAAAGTCTCTATGGAATTTCCATTCAAGCAAATGGGTTCATAAATTTTTTGGTGTCTTGTTTAAAAGAAAACAACACAATCTATTCCACTTTTGTTTAGGATTCATAGATCCAGAGCTGATATGAACCTCAGAAGTCAGAGTCTAACACCTTCATTTACAGATGAGAAAATCAAGGTCCAGGGAGGTTAAGTGGTTTGCCCAAGGGTATTCAGGTAAAGGAACCTGGTATTTTCTATGTAATATGCTCCACTTTGACAAAAGGGCCTCCTCAGCACAAAGAATGTATTTTACTAATTTGCCTCCTTGAATATTTCAGTGTTTAAAAAATGGATACTTTCAAACTCAGAAGTATTTCTAGAATTGCCCATTAGCCAGATCTGAATCCTGGATCAATCATTTACTACCTATATGATCTTGAGAAAGCCACTTCATTTTTCCAGGCCCCAGATTCCTCCTCTGCAAAATGAGGTGCTTTTTTAGACCCCTTCCTGTCTATTTTAGGATTTTATAATCCCCTTAGCTGGGATCATGCATTAAGAGGAGAATGAATCCAAAGGAAATATGTTTCTACAATTGGTGATGTGAATAACAGTAATATTTCATTTTTACTTAAAGTTTGACTCAATGGCAGCCAGTCACATGGAAGAAATGGAAAGTGATGGAGAAATGAGATTGTCTAATTACACTCCCATGGGGCAACATTTTCAAACAGTAGAGAGGATTTGAAAAATTAAGAACTGGGGAAAAAAATATACAAACAAACAAGGGGAAAATCACCCATCCTTAGCTTTAGAGTGTATTTTCTAATCCTTGCCCTAATCCAAGTTTGTTGCTATTGTCTTTGATGTTTTTCTCCCACATTTGACTCTTGGTTTTCTTGGCAAAGACACTGGAGTGGTTGGCCATTTCCTTCTCCAGCTCATTTTACAGATGAAGAAATTGAGGCAAACAGGGTAAGTAACTTGCCCAGGGACAAACAGCTAGAAAGTGTCTGGGACCAGATTTGAACTCAGAAAGATGAAGTCTTTTTTGACTCCAAGCCCAGGACTCTGTCCACTGTACCACCTAGCTGCCTTCCAATACAAGTTATTTCTCTCCTAATAAAGTGGCTTTCATCCTTTCCCAGAACACTTTGCTGTTTAGAAGATTCTTTCAGAAATGGTTCAATTTGAGCTCTTCCCTTCCTAGTAACCTCAGCCTGCATTGTAGTTCATTCTAACCAAGATATCAGACAATAGAATGATTTGTTGCTATATTAGCTAAGATTCTTTCTCGACTTCTATTGACCCAAATATGAGTCTGGGTAGCTCCAGCCACAGGGGTGAGAAAGTTTATTGGGCAAAATTACTGGCCTAGAGTAATGGGAATAGCTCTGGATGGAATCAGAGAAACTGAGGTTTGAATCCCAGCTCTGTTACACAGTAGGAGAGTCACTTAGCTTTAGGGTATAAAGTCCTTCCCAATTACAAAACTCTGATCCTATCATCCTACAATCTCTAATCCTAAAATCTGTTCCCTTCTCTAGATATTCATCACCCTCTCTTCAAGTTTCCCCGGCGTGGGAAAAGAATCTTTATTCCTTGCCCTCCCCTATGTCCAGGTTCTTAGCCCAAGGCATCCTTCTCTTCCCTGAAAAGAAACAGCACATGGTAGAGTAGATGAAGAGGAAAGGGTTCATGCTCAGCCTAGTAGAGAAAGTCAGCCTCTGAGACACACCCCCTCCCCAACCCGCCATAGTACAGCATCCATCTCCTGCCTTACCAGGGTTTTGGCTACGTTCCCTCTCTGGGTGATGTTTTTGCTGTGTTTCTTGTTAGCCATCCGGATCCGCTGTTTGGCCACCATTGCTTGGCTGCTTTTAATTGTTTTTCCTTCCTTCCTTCCTTCCTTCCTTCCTTCCTTCCTTCCTTCCTTCCTTCCTTCCTTCCTTCCCTCCTTCCTTCCCTCTTCTTTTCTCTCTCTCTTCCCTCCTTGTCTTTTTCTTTCTCGATCCCTATTTCAGACCCTTTCCAAAAGGGCTGAGTGTATTACACAGAATTGTCCATGCTCCCTCCCCACCTGCTTCCCGCTGCCTTCGCGTAGGAAGGAGAAGCTCTTGATTGCTGCTGTGCTTCTCTAGCCCCGGGCCCCAGTTCCCAGCCCCTGTCCCAGTACCAATCCCGAGCCCTTCCAGCTTCCAAACGGGAAAGAGGATGGACGGAAGTAATCTCTCATCTCAGGAAACCCTTTCCTACTTCCTTGTTATCCTTCCGGTCCTCCTGCTACCTAAACCACACAGAAACAAGAGCAGACACATCCACGTGTCCTTCGCCGGATGGCAGCGGCTCTTTTGGGGGGGTTGGGGGGGTGGGCATGGTGACAGGAGGCTCTCTATCTTACAAAGTTCTGAGGGTAGAGCGTTGGGGAATACAAGACTCGAACCTCCAGGGGATGGAAGGATAGGGGAGTATTAGGGTGAGGGCGGAGCTACTCCCCCAACTCCATCCCTAGGCATTCGACCCTTAGACTGCCCCAGCAGAGAGGGGTTGGACCAGAGGAAAAGCTGTATGGGCCAGGTCCCTTGTAGACTTCTCTTTCCTCATTTTCCTTCTCCCTCCCCATCCCATTCCATCCCCCCTCCCAATTCCAGCCACCTATCACTAGCCTCGTCTTCAGAGTATGTGTACACAGGTTCCCTTCAAAATCGCCTTTG
>NC_058132.1:592080551-592129347 GCF_016433145.1 Gracilinanus agilis | reverse complement strand
AAAAGAAACAGCACATGGTAGAGTAGATGAAGAGGAAAGGGTTCATGCTCAGCCTAGTAGAGAAAGTCAGCCTCTGAGACACACCCCCTCCCCAACCCGCCATAGTACAGCATCCATCTCCTGCCTTACCAGGGTTTTGGCTACGTTCCCTCTCTGGGTGATGTTTTTGCTGTGTTTCTTGTTAGCCATCCGGATCCGCTGTTTGGCCACCATTGCTTGGCTGCTTTTAATTGTTTTTCCTTCCTTCCTTCCTTCCTTCCTTCCTTCCTTCCTTCCTTCCTTCCTTCCTTCCTTCCTTCCCTCCTTCCTTCCCTCTTCTTTTCTCTCTCTCTTCCCCCCTTGTCTTTTTCTTTCTCGATCCCTATTTCAGACCCTTTCCAAAAGGGCTGAGTGTATTACACAGAATTGTCCATGCTCCCTCCCCACCTGCTTCCCGCTGCCTTCGCGTAGGAAGGAGAAGCTCTTGATTGCTGCTGTGCTTCTCTAGCCCCGGGCCCCAGGTCCCAGCCCCTGTCCCAGTACCAATCCCGAGCCCTTCCAGCTTCCAAACGGGAAAGAGGATGGACGGAAGTAATCTCTCATCTCAGGAAACCCTTTCCTACTTCCTTGTTATCCTTCCGGTCCTCCTGCTACCTAAACCACACAGAAACAAGAGCAGACACATCCACGTGTCCTTCGCCGGATGGCAGCGGCTCTTTTGGGGGGGTTGGGGGGGTGGGCATGGTGACAGGAGGCTCTCTATCTTACAAAGTTCTGAGGGTAGAGCGTTGGGGAATACAAGACTCGAACCTCCAGGGGATGGAAGGATAGGGGAGTATTAGGGTGAGGGCGGAGCTACTCCCCCAACTCCATCCCTAGGCATTCGACCCTTAGACTGCCCCAGCAGAGAGGGGTTGGACCAGAGGAAAAGCTGTATGGGCCAGGTCCCTTGTAGACTTCTCTTTCCTCATTTTCCTTCTCCCTCCCCATCCCATTCCATCCCCCCTCCCAATTCCAGCCACCTATCACTAGCCTCGTCTTCAGAGTATGTGTACACAGGTTCCCTTCAAAATCGCCTTTGACTCTTAAGTGTTTGTAAAGATCGGGATGGAGCTGACCCTGAGAAGAGGACGTCGGGCGTGGTTGTGAATTCTGGAGAGCCGGAACGCTGGCAACTTCGAGTTCTAAGATGTGACTGAAGCGTTCTAGGAGAACGTGCCCTGTCACACCTGGGGTTTCTCTTGGGCTGGAAAGCGGAATTCTTGCTGAATAGAACAAACTATGCCAATGTTTGGTCCACCCAAGGCTCGTTGAGATGAGCCTTGCCCCCGGATAGTTGGGATACCAGGAGTGGTGCTGAGCTTTGGGACTGGGGGAAATCCCCTCGCCTTTGCGATGTTTAAGATGGAATGCTGATTGCTAGGAGAACCAGACTGGAACCCTTCTCTTTTCTAAGCCCACGCTAAGCCAGGCGCTCCAGCCTTGCTCCATCCTGACCGGAGACAACCTGGGCTGCAGCGCCTTCCCTGGCTCCAAGCAGGCAGCCCTAACCAAGCGTCCTGTCCAGGAGGTGGGCTGATGAGCCTGCTCTCCTGCTAACTCTACCGAGCTCGGGAGCCAACCAAGGCCAATCCTTCAGGTGTTAGCAGAAGATGGAGAGGAACTGGAAGGGTTTCAATAAGCTGAGAAGGCAATAGAACTGTAGAGGGGAAAGGGCTTAGGAAGCAACCCCTCTTTCTCCTCTCTTCCACTTTTGGTTCCGTTAACAGATTTCCTCCTTAAAACAGTAGAGGATTTCAGAAAAGGAATAGAGCATCTAGAATTCACTTGAAGGTTTCAGCCTGAAAAGGGCTGAGGTGGTACAAAATGGACAGTTAAGTGGGTGGGGAGGTTGGAATGAGGTAACTTTGCTGAGGTTCATCCAACGTTCCTTGAGACCTTCTCTTGCCATTATCCTGCTGCCTAATGTTTTTTTGGGGGGTGGTGGTGGTGGTGGTAGTGGGGAAAGGACAGAATATTATTCAAAGTTAACCCAGTTTAGAGAAAGCCTGGTTTAGAATTCCCCTCCCATCCCATCCCTGGTTTATAGCTAAATGCCTGGTTAAATCACTCACTCTCTCTGAGCCTATTTCCTGCAGGTTTTTGTAAAATGGAAATAATAATCTCACTTGCCTTACAAGGTTCTTGTGAAGATCAAATAAGGTAATCAGGGAAAGGGCTTTGCCAACTTAAAACCCTGGATAAATGACAGTGTAGAGAAACAGGGGCTTGGAGGCAGAGAGACCTGAGTTCAAATCTGATTCCAGACACTTGCTAGCTGTGTGACTGAGCAAATTAAGTGCTGTCTGCTTTGATTTCCTTATCTGTAAAATGGAGATAACAAGAATACAAATCTTCTAGAGTTATTTTGAGGATCAATGAGATAATATCTATCTACAAAGTGCTTTGCAAACCTTGAGGCTTTATATTAGGATAGCTATCATCTTTATCATCACCCATATTTATTAGACAAAACTTTGGCTCTGGTGTTCCCAGCTTGTCATGGGTTTCAAATACTGCCTCCTCCTTTTTGGTCCTCCTTCCTCTCTACCTTCAGTGGCTGAGCTGCTTATGTGCAATTCTGCCAGAGGTCACCTAGGAAGCTAAAAAGCTTTGTTTCCTGGACTTAGTTTTTCCACTTTCTATTGTCTTGCCTGTCATCATCCAAAGAAACATTTAAGTGTTTTTTTTTTTTGTATGGGGTTACATAATCACAAATAAATGGAGTTACAGTGGACAGATGAAGTATGCCCTGATTAACCTCTACAGGAAGCAGGAAATTTACCATACACTACTGGAACATAGCAATGGACCATGCTTGCAGAATTCGGCACTGTTTGGAATATAGAAATCTGCTGGCCAATTCTAGTTTGTTTCAAAGGTGGTCATTCTCTAGCCCCTGAGAGTGAGAATTTCTAATGAGCAAGTGAACAGAAATCAAGAGACTGAAAAAATTAGGGCTCCAGATTGATGAACCCAAGCATTTCAGTGCTATCTCTCCCCATAAAGTATATGTCTATACAATATCTTGACACTTGGACAAACAGTGGTATCATTAAAATGGGTGAAGGGACAGCCAAAAAAAATCTCTTTGGTTATTCAACAATAATAATAATAGTAGCTGGCATTTAAATAGTGATTTATGGTTTTCAAAGTGCTTTACATGTATTATCTCATTTGGTCCTCAACTACCTTGTAATGTTGGTGCTATTATTATCCTCATTTTTACAGATGAGAAAACAGACTCAAAGATTTAGCCACTATTCGTCCTGTATACTAAAGAGAATAAGGCTTTATTTAGAATTATATCTTTAGAGCTGCAAAGGATCTTGGGGGCTTTCAGATTAAAACCTTTTTGTTTTGTGAATGAGAAAGTTTAAGTGATTTGCCCAGGATTACACAGTTATGGAAATATCTGAGGCCAGATTTGAATTCAGAGACTTCTTGACTCCAATTCCATGTGCTACCTAACAGAAATAAGCGAACAGATCAATAATTGGATTTAGCCAATAGTGTTTGGGTAGAAAAGACAACTGGATCGAAGTAAGTGGACATGGATTTGATCTGGGCTTTCTCAATTACTGTCTCTTTGTCCTGGGAGGCAGCTGGACCTGGAGAGAGAGAAAGACTTGACTTACAATTTGGTTTCAGACACTAGCTATGCAACTCTGAGCAAAACCCTTAATCTCTGTCTGCCTCAGTCTACTCAAATGTAGAATGGGGATAATAATAGTACCTAGCGCTCAGGGTTGTTCTGAGAATCAAAGGAGATAATATTTGTAAATCTCTTAGCATAGTACCTGGCATAGAGTAGGTGATGAGTAAACAATTGTTTCCTTCCTTTCTCTGGCAAGACACTTAACCTACCTGGACTTCAGACCTTTCATCTGTTAATGAACAAGTTGAATGCCATGATTTTTAAAGTCTTTCACATCTCTAAAGCCCATGACTCTGGATTTTGTTACTTAAGACTTTTAGGACTCAAAGATACTATGCCACCCATTCTGTAGAATCAAGAACCAGAAAGATTCTTGAAAATTATCAAGTCCAAATTCCCTCCTTCACCTTCATTTTACAGATGAGAAAGCAACAGTGTAGAGAGTAGTTAAGTGGCCAGTGTCACACAGGTAAGTAAGTAAGTAGTTGGGCTGGGCTTTAATTCTACTTCCTTAGATTTCAGAACCAAGGACTTTTCCCATGGAGCCATACTGCCTTGACCACCAACTACATCATACCTACCTAGGTAAAGGGAGGGAGAAATCTTGAACTATAGACTATATAATGCTTTGAACCCCTTGGTCAAAGCTATTTTGTGTCATGCTCTCATGATTATTTTGAGTTGTGTTGGAAAAAAACCACGAGCGATTAAAATCCAAGGTAGTTCCCCAACTTTATAATAATCAATTGTTTCATTTGTCCATGTTCATGTGTCCAGGATTTTTAAAATAGTGAGCCATCAGATATGTTCTTGTCTTCATCTCTTTTTATTTATACTATTCACCCTCCATTGAAGATGTTTATAATAGCAGTCTAAGAGGGATGGAGAAAGACAAGAAGTTAAGGGTCCGAATAAATTTATTCCTAAATAAAAAGTTCCTAAATACTTAAGGGTCAACTGTAAGAATTACATTATGTCCTATCTGGAAGGTGCCTTAGAGAACACCTATCTAGTCCAAATGGGTCAAACATGGGGTTCATGGTTCCGTGATGTCTGTAACATTCCAATGTTTAGCTCCAACCAAATTAAAATGTAACTGAGAGGCAGCTGGGTGGCTCAGTGGCCAAAAAGCTAGGCCTAGAGATAGGAGGTCCTGGATTTAAGACTGCCCTCAGATACTTCCTAGCTGTGTGACTTTGGGCAAGTCACTTAACTCTAATTGTCTAGCCCTTCCCACTCTTCCGGAAACAATATGCAGTATTGATTCTATGATGGAAGGTAAGGTTTAAAAATAGCAAAACCCAAAAAGCCAAGGTAGTAGGTGAACCTGAGCTCAGGAACCTTTGGGACAGAGCAGGAGACACTTTCCATAGCTGTGTTTTAGAAGCAATTCATGTGAGCACTGAATTTTCTTTTTTGTAGAAAACCTGCCACCCAATGGAATTCAAGTTCTTAGGCATGCCTTCTTAAGCATCTACCTAAGCTCAGAAATATTGGCCCAGGTCAGAGAGTTCTACCATGGTAATAGCCATGGGACTCCTTCTTGACCCTATAGGTGACTCTGTCACGTGGTGAAATACAAGATTCCATTGTCCTTCTCTTTGCTTTGATTTTGTGGCTAAAGTTGAGATGAATGGCCATAAAATTATTTTGTTCTGAGGACAAAGCTACCCTGCTGTAGCTCTTCTAATGACCTCCCGTGGCAGTTCATTCACCAGGCTGACTAATGGCTGCAGAGGTGCGTGGGATTTCCCTCAGTGAGAGCTAAATTTAGTGTTTTCATTACAAGTGACGATTTATTTCCTCTCTTTAAAATTTCATCAGCTATTTCATTCTAAAGCTTCTCCCTGTGCTAAGGCATGCTTGATTTCCAATGAATGAGCTCATGGTTTTGTTTGTTAGTTAGATTTTTTTTGCAGCTGGAATGCTTCACTGGATGCAAGGAATGAAGGTTTTAGACTTCATGTTGGCCACCTCCTGGTTTGGGTTAAGTTTTCATCTATCTTTCTAGTGATGTTTTCCTTGGTTCAGCCATCAGTAAAATGTGAAGACTCCTCCTAGCACTTGACAGGCTCATGAAGCTTCTGGAGTCCTTCTCAGAATAGTGATTCTAAATGCATAAAATAAAATACCCAGGATTACAAATTATTAGATTAGATTGAATTCAGTTATTAGATTGAAATTCAGTTTTACATTGTTATTAAATTATTCATTTTACATTATATTTATATATAGTCATTATACATATATATTCATTTTATATTCAATTAAATAAATTCAGTTATTAAATTGTTAGCAAAAACAAATTCACAGACCCTACCCTAGATTGGATGGTCTCTGAGGACTCTTTCTTCTCTAACATTCCATATTCTAGGTTCTCATTTTCTGTGATTCTTCTGTATTGATACACCAATAAGGGTTGGGGGTGGAATGAAGTGGGAGACTTCCTAAGCTGATTATTCAATTCAACAAATGTTTACTAGCCTATAAAAAGTATTGGATAAGTCATTACAGGCAGTATAAAGGAATGTAAGACAATCCCTGCTCTTAAAGAGCTTATTACTTAGTTGAATTAGCAAGGAACAAGTGCAAGAAAAATTAAATAACTTAAAACAACAATACAAGGATACCGTAATATGAATTGCTAAATGAAGTGAGAGGAATAAAATGCTGTGAGGTCAAAGCATGAAGGCATCCCTGAGGACTAAAAAATTAATGGAGAGGAAGAAGTTGAACTGGGTTCATAGAGAGATTTACACACATACATATATCTAGCAAGTATTTCCCCATTACCTCTTTGTAGTGAGGTGAGCCCCAGTTCAAATTCTCTAAAGTTAGATGCTTAAATTGGCCTGGCTTACTAACCTAGAAAGCCTAGGAAGCCTCAAAAGGCTTTTTACTATGACTAGTTTGCCATTCTTCCAAGGACCAGCATGGTTAAGTTCTCAGATACCCACCACTAAGTGTTTCACCATTAAGGACTGATTTTTTTCCCAGTTACAATTAATGAAGATTATTAAGGCTCAGAAGGATAGTGATATTCATCGATGGAGAAAGTATCCAATAATGAAATTTTTTCTTACTCTCTCTCTCTCTCTCTCTCTCTCTCTCCCCAAATTTATTTGTATAAAGTAGGAATACTAATGAAGGGATAAGAAGATGTTGAGTGATAGATGATGAGCTCAAGGGCTGAGTGGATTCCCTTGCCCTGTAAATCTGCTTCCATATAGAAGATGCTGAAAAGGGGAAGTAGGTATAAAGGCACAATCTTTATAAAAAGGAAAGAATCCAAAAGGAATTCCATGCAGTGGACTCAGAAGGCAATCCTCTCCCTCATTTTGCCTTGGGTTGGGTTTACATCGAAGGACTTAGGATTTACTAATCTCTAGGGGATTTCTTGATTCACTTCAGGTTAGGTTATTAATCTATCTCTGCTTATACTCTTTTATACTCTTAACCTTGGGCTCATTAAGAAATACTTAAGATTACAACAAAAGTTTGTGATTTCTTAGGGAGGAGGAAGGAAGTGGGTTAGGAATTATAACTCTGATGTTTCCTTTCCCATGATTCAATTCTAGAGGCTTGAATGCATCTTCCATTTTCCCCAGACTGACCAGTTTCTTCAAGTCTCTCTTCTGTGCTAGCTTTGACTATTCAATGAGATTGCTTTCTGTTGAATTATGTTTGATACTGCATGACTCCATGGACTTAGTAAAGATGCTGGATTATTTTGCTATTTCCTTCTCCAGTGTACCCCCATTTTACCATTGAGGAACTGGAAAAAATAAGGGTTAAGTGATTTGCCTAAGGTCATACAGCTACTATCTTTCTTAGACTGGATTTGAGTCTGGTCTTCCTGATCCCATGCCCAGTGCTGTACCACTTAGCTGTACCTTTATTATGGGAAAGTGGTCACTAATTTGTTTTATATAGAGTAGAATAGACAATATAATAACAGAGGGGAGAACAAAGGGTAGAATGGCACAGTTTATTGGCTATAACAGTGGTCAGAGCTGTGTTTCTGAAGGTAGGAACAGAAAATGACCTTTTCTATTTTTTTTAATTAAAAAAATAATTTTATTCAGCCTCTTCCCTCCCCTCCCCACACCATAGAGGGCATCATCCAGCAAAATATGTAAATTATGTCTTTCTAGTTTTCACTTCTCAGTTCATTCTCTGGAGGTGAACATTCACAAGTTATTCTTCAAATATTAACTCTATAACTGTTCTCTGTTCTCTTGGTTGTCCTCATTTCACTCTTTATTATCTCATATAGTTCTTTCCAGGACTTAAAAATTATTCTGCTCATCATTTCTTATGGTACAGTATCATCACAATAATATGCCATAATTTATGTAACCATTCCTTAATACATGAACATAACCTAGATTTCCTTGCCACCACAAAGAGAACGTATAGGTTCTTTTCCTTTTCCTCTGATCTCCTTGGGATGACTTTTTCTGCTTATTTGCTTTCTCCTTCATGGGAAGAAGGGAGGAAGAGGTAATTCTCAGAGGAACCACTCAATTAGAAGAGAAATATCTTTCCCTGACTCAGAGACAGGGGAGGAGGAAAGGGTCTCTGAGGGGCCCTCAGTTTATTCAGTTCACCAATCATTGTCCTCATGAGTACATCAAAATACCTTCATTGGCCCCAGCAATAGTAATGTAGGAGCTTGATATAGCCTCTCTGAATGGAAGACCTGGGGGAACAGAATACCTGGTCAAACGGGCTTCTTCCTCCATGGCATCCACATAGAGGCCATCATATAAATTCTGAACACTGCCTTCTTGTTACTCTACTTCTAGTATCTTCTTCCCAGCAGTTTCTATAAACAGTCCCCCAAACTTCATACAGTTCTTCCCAGGATTCCAGTTCAAAAACACCAGGAATGGTGGGTTCTGGGGTTGTGTCTACACAGCAATGCTGGGCTACTTGTATATGTGAATGAGGGACCATGTGGTGAAGCAGTAAGAGGGTCAGCCTTGGAGTCGGGAAGACCTAGATCTAAGGCCTGTTTCTGACATATACTTACTGAATGACCCTAAACAAATCACTAAACCTCTCAGAGTCCCAGTGACTTCCCTTATTAAAATCTAGAGATACTAGATCAGGCAGTCATCCTCATTGGTTGAGGGAGTTTACTTACCAATGATCACAGGTATAATGAAAAAATTATACACACATGCAAAAAGTAATAAACAAGTGTGTATATATAAATTCACATATACATACAAAGAAGAATATATACATATGTGCTCATTTATGTTTTACATTATTTATGCACTTGTGTAATATGTTTTGTACTTTACCAATGATTTAATTGATATAGGGAAATCCTTTTTCTGAAATTTCCTTTACCAATGTTTATTAGCAGCTCTCTTTAACCACTATATGACACATGTTTATGTGTGTTTATACAGACAAATCTACATGCACACATACATATTGTTTGTCTTTATTTTTATTTTTTAAAACCTTTACCTTCCATCTTAGAATCAGTACTGTGTATTGGCTCCAAGGCAGAAAAGTGGTAAGGGTAGGCAATGGGAGTCAAGTGTCTTGTCCAGGGTCATACAGCTGGGAAGTGTCTGAGGCCAGATTTGAATCTAGGACCTCCTGTCTCTTGGTCTGGTTCTCAATCCACTGAGCCACCCAGCTGCCACCTTGTCTTTAGTTTTAGAAAAGGACCAATGCCATCACAGGATAATGTCTTAACTCATGCACGGATTGGATTTAAACGAGGCAGAGTTACCCAAAGTCATCATCTTCAATTTCTCTTCTAGAATCATTCAGGTCCAGTGGCAAGACAAAAGTCAGGACAAGTGGTGATGGCCTGGATGCAGTGAATGACTTTGACATCTTCAGTATCTGACCAATCTCTATATACTCCACCTAAGCAGCTTCCATCACCTCCAGGACCTTTGGAAGGAATTGTTCTTATCTATCCATTCAGGTAGGGGAAGCCTTCACACGCTTGGGACAGACACCCCCTCCCCAAACTCATTAATGGCTCTGAGGCCTCTCAATCACCCTTCATCTGGTTCAGCCCATCTGCCAAGATGGTTTTCCCAGGGAATGGCCATCGGTTATGCTATAGTTTCTTGGAACCACGGGTGATTAGGTGAAAGGTGGATGCCAAAGGTGGATGAGCAGCCCTCACACCAGAAGTATTGGTCCTCTCTAAACACCCCCCCAGACCCTTATACATACACATATATGATTCCCTTGCATAAGTGGAAATTTTGTACTTTTGAACTACATTCCCCAGAATTCCTTTAGTATTTCACACAATTCCTTTTAATCTCCCCACCATGTCGCGTGGTCATGTTTTGTATATAGTTGGCTGTAACTCTACCTCTTTATCCTCTTTTTCCCTCATTAGTGGCTGAGCTCTTTCCCTTTTTACTTTAGCTTTTTTACTTTAGTTATTATTAATAAATATTATGAAATAGAATACTTGGAGTATTTGAATATTAATTTTTAATTTTACACCCTTAAAGTCACATTTTTAAGCTATTAGAGGTTAAAACTATGCTAAGACTTTTGGGTTACCCTAAATATATATATGTATATGTGTGTGTGTGTGTGTGTGTGTGTGTGTGTGTATGCCTTTATGTATGTATATTTATGCATATGTATACATTTGGTCTTAAAGATCAAATGAATAAATAGATACCTGAATGCAAAAACCTATCATTCATAATTCCTCTCGCCTAAAGATTGACTGCAGGACTACTTTTTCAAAAAAAATGAAAATATTCTCCTCCCACCCACCACCATCACCATATTCTTTTCATTTGGCTTCATTAAAAAAAAAAATCTTAAGTGAAGCTTTTCTCAGAATTTAGCATAGTTCATCTTTCAGTGAGCAGTTGTGCAGGCCAGTTTTTAAATGGATTGGTTTGGGCACATGGACTTTAAGTTTATATGGTATGTCCCAAAAGTCTTAGTGCCATCTTTTGTCATTAATCTTAAGGCTGCACTAAGACTTTTGGAACACTCTATATACAAAGCGTTATAGGTCTGTCTATTGAGTGCTCGTTGTATAAAGACTTTGGGACAGAAAGGGAAGTCCTGTCCATCAGTAAGCTTGCCATCAAGTGGGGCCAGACAAAACATATACACGGGAATGTAGTCGTTAAAGATGGCCAGATGGCTGTTGAACTGGGAGTCATTATATATGGGCTTGCTTCCCAGTTCTGGTCCTTGGCTCTGTGATCTTAACAAATAAATTTTTGCAAGTTTATTCCATCTATCTGTGTATTATTTTTGTTAAGTCTGTGACTGGTTAGTTCAAGGAAACGGTCCTCTACGGATAAAATCATGGGGTCTGATCCTGGGTAAGGCAGAGAGAGAGGCGTTCAGACCAAACCTGTGGTCTGAAAGGGAGCCTGAATAAGAGTGGGAGTAGTAATCTCTGCAAATTCATCACCAAAAGTAGATACGTTCAAGGAGTCTGCCCTGGTGAAGATGGTAGATTGGTAGCTGACAAAGCATATTTTTTTTATTACGGTGAGGATAAATGGAGGCAGCTAGGAGGCTCAAGTGCCAAGTCTGGGATCAAGAAGACCCAAAGTTCACATCTGGACTCAGACCTTGCTTGCTTTGTGATCCTGGGCAAAAAACCTTAATTTGTCTTCATTTGCTTAATTTTTTGGAGAAGGAAATGGCGGCCACTTCAGTATGCTTACCAAAAAAATTCTAAAGGGAGTCTCAAAGAGTTGAATATGATGGAAATGACCCAATGGAAACCTCTCTTTCTTTTTTTCCTTGTCAGTCAGTGAATCCACAAGCATTTCTTCAATTCCTACAAGGTTCTAGAAAGTGTGCTGTGTAATAGGAGGCATATTGGGGGGGGAGCCCAACCCCTGACCTCAAGGAGCTTGTGTTCTATTAGGGAAGACAATTTTTAAATACACACAGCCTCCATGGAATTACTCGCTAGGACAGGGGTGATTCAGAGATTAAGTCTAATGATGAAACCTGAGCAGAGGAAAGGAAGCAGATGTTGGAAGAGGGAGAGAGGAGGAGGAGGAGGAGGAGGAGGAGGAGGAGGAATTCCCATCAGGGTGCCCGTTCCAAGCAGCTTAGGCTGCCTGTGTCACCTTCAAGATCAGGCTCTGGGTCAGTGGCTTTCCCCCTTGCTCAGGGATCTAGAGAATCCATACAGAACAGATGGAATAGGGGTGTTGCAAGACCCACTTAGATGAAGAATCTTACCTGGAAGACTTTACAACCATAGCTCATATTTCCATGATGGTATATGAAGCAATTTCTTTGAAACAATCCTGTGAGGTAGGTAGTAGAAATATTATTATAATCATTCTTATTTTACAGATGATGAAAAAATGAGGCTCCAAGTATTTAACTGAGCCACATTCATGCAGATATCAAATTTTTCAGCCAAGATGTGAACTCAAGGCCAATGTTTATTCTACTGTCACTCTGCAATATTAGAGAAATAGTCTAAATACATAACTATTTACATGAATTTGTAGACTTGAAAATGATTTTTAAATAATATTTTTTAGAATGGAAGAGCAGAAGACTTTTAGGGCAATAAGTATTAATAATGCATCTCTGGGGCCCTTCACAAAATGCTTTCCTCATAACATAGTGAGGTGTGTAGTAATAACCATTATAGTTCACATTTAGATAGCAGTTGAGTTAAATTCAACTCAATTAAATTCAACAATAAACATTTTAAAGTACTTAATTTTAAAAAAATGTATATTCTCAATAAATATTTTTTTTTCTTCCATCTCCTTCTGCCCTAATTTTTTTTTAAAGGAAAATCTGAGGCAGTTAGGTTGCTCAATATATTGAGAATCAAACCCAGAGACCAGAGTCCTTGGGTTCAAATCTGTCCTCAGACACTTCTTAGCTGTGTGACCCTGGGCAAATCATTAAACCCCCCCTTACCTAGCCCTTGCCACTCTTCTGCCTTCGAATCAAATACACAGAATTGATTCTAAGGCTGAAGGTAAGGGTTAAAAAAAAAAAAGGAAAACTAAACTCTTGTAACAAATATGCACAGTTAAGTAAAATTAATTCCCACATTGGTCAAATCCAAAAATGTATGTATTATCTATATCTTGAGTCTAACACTTCTCCTTTGTCAGAAAATGGGTAATATCTTATCACTGATCTTCTGGAATCATGTTTGGATTATGGAATCATTGTATTGATCAGAGTTCTCCAGTCTTTTGAATTTGTTTTTCTTATTCAGATGAAAACATATGCTTTATTACTTGTTTATTTGGGTATATGTTTTTTGGATTTTGGTTTTATAAGATTATTTGCTTACAAAAATGAATAACAAGGAAATGTTTTGTGTGATAATTCATGTATAGCTCAGATTGAATTGCATATCAGCTCCCTGAGGGAGGAGGGAAGAAGGGAAGGAGACAATATGGATCATATAACTCTGGAAAATTTATGTTTGTTAATAAACAAACAAATTTGTTTTTCTTTTCAACATTGTTGTTATTGTAGAAACTTTTTAAATTGTTCTCCTGATTCTGCTCACTTCACTTTGTATCAGTTCACCCAGGTCTTCCCAGGTTTCTCTGAAGCTGTCTCTTTTATTATTGCTTTTAATGAAATGATATTATATAATTTGTTTAGTTATCCCGCAGTTAGTGAGCACCAACTTAGTCTCTAGGTCTTTGCTACTGCAAAGAAGAATTGCTATATTTTTGTAAATATGATTCCTTTTTCTCTTTCTTTGATCTCTGGGGTAGAGAACTAAGATGTAATTGAGTAAAAAGCTATATACAATTTAATGACTGGAAGTACTTGTTCTGTTCAAAGAATTGTTCTAGGTGTGGGGATATAAAGAACAAGAATTTTTGTCCAACTCAATATCCTTCAAGGAGCTTATTCTACTGGTAGATGCAACAAGAAAAACATTAAAAAAAAAAAAACCCAAAACCCTTACCTTCTGTCTTGGAGTCAATACTGTGTATTGGCTCCTAGGTGGAAGAGTGGTAAGGGTGGGCAATGGGGGTCAAGTGACTTGCCCAGGGTCACACAGCTGGGAAGTGTCTGAGGCCAAATTTGAACGTAGGACCTTCCATCTCTAGGCCTGACTCTCAATTCACTGAGCTACTCAACTGTCCAGCTGCCCCCAAGAAAAACATTTTTTAAGAAATTGAAGGTAATTTGAGGAGACCAGGTGCATCGGTGACGTTTTCTCATTAAGAGTTCCTTACATGAATGAATGAAATCAAAGATCTGGTCCCCCCCCCAAAAAAAAAAAGATAATGGTTTATACTTCCATAGTGCTCGCAGTCAAAAGTCATTAATATTGTTCAGACTATAATCTGTGACTCACATGCTAACCTAAAATCGATAAAAAATCCCCCATATATTATTTTTAAATATCATAACAAACATACAGGAAATCAACAATTACTTTGTTTTTTTTTTTAAGGCAATTAACAATATTTTGTTGTTGTTCTTGTTAAAAGAAAGCCAGAAAAGAGAAAATCAAACCCTTCCCAGTCAACCTAGAAAGCAGCTCAGGTTCAGACGCTGGTGAAAAAGAATGAAATAGATCCTGCTTTCGAGGGTGCTGTTTGGTTTTTGAGAAAGTCAGCATAGAGAATGCAGGATTCCAGTTTCCATAAAATGCTGGGAGACCTGTCACATCTGATATATTTTAAACTGTTCTTGAAGAGAGCCTATTTGCAATACCATGTGGTTAGTACAAATTAGCAGACCCTGGGCATGAAACCCAGACATTTGAGGGAAATGATTTTCACTACCACACAGCAGTGTTTTAGATAATAATCATATGCCTATGCTGGGAGCTCTGGGTTTTCCCGCTGAGCACCCCTCAGCCTCAGTGGAATTACTCGCTAGGACAGGGGGTGGTCCGGAGGTTGTTAAGTCCCCTAATGAAACCTGAGCAGAGGAGAGGAAACAGAGGAGGGAACTGGGAGAGAAGAGTAGGAGGAGGAGGAGGAGGGNTTATACAAAGATATACACAAATTTATGCTATGTTGCAAATTATACAATACACTAAATAATATATTATTATATATACACATATATGAGTATATATAAAGTGAATGTAGATGTACATGTATTTTAACATTAAATATATCATGATATTTAATATATGAATGTATAATTATCAAATATTATAAATGTGAGTCAATGTATTTATTTATTTATATTGTAATAAATTTATATAGTAATACATTTATTTAATGATATTTAATATTTAATGATATATTAGGTATTATAAATTAATATAATGCATGTATATATTTGTATTATATAATTTATTCACATGTTTATGAATATATTTATGAATATAATATATTTATATACTTTATTAATATAAAACATTATATTTCAGCATCATTAATAAACAATAAATTATTTTGTGTTATATGCTATAATATAATAAATAAACATAATATAATATATAATATAAACATCTAATATAAGACAAATACTTAATCATTTAATATATTATATACTTTATGTATTTGTAAATATATTATAAATAATATATGCTTATATGTTATTAAAGCTTAAAACTCCACTACCTTTTGGAACCCCTTTATTTTTATTTTATTTTTTATTTTTGAAAACCCTTACCTTCTGCCTTAGAATCAATTCTATGTATTGGTTAAAAGGCAGAAGAACAGTCAGGACTAAGCAATGAGAGTTAAGTGATTTGCCCAAAGTCACACAGCTAGGTAGTGTCTGAGTCCAGATTTGAACCCAGGATTTCCCATCTCTAGGCCTGACTCTCAATCCACTGTCACTGAGCTGTCCCCTGGGACCTCTTTATTAACTCATTTGATCCTGGCAACAATCCTAAGAGGTAGTGCTATTATTATTGTTATTCCAATTTCACAATGAGCAAATTTAGGCTAAGAGAGAGAAGTGACTTGCTCAGGCTCATAGAGATATTAAGTGTCCTAGGAAGAATTTGAATTCGGGTCCTCCAGACTCTTAGTTCAGTGTTCTAGCCATGAAGGTACCCAAAATTCTTTGAAAAAGGCACAAAGCAGGGGCAGCTGGGTGCCTCAGTGGATTGAGAGCCAGGCCTAGAGATGGGAAATCCTGGGTTCAAATCTGGACTCAGACACTTCCTAGCTGTGTGACCCTGGAAAAGTCACTTAACTCCCATTGCCTAGCCCTTACCACTCTTTTCTCTTGGAATCAATACATAGTATTGATTCCAAGATGGAAGGTAAGGGTGGAAAAAAAAAAGACACAAACCATTGACTTAGAGCTTTTAGATGGGAGATGGGAGTAGGATGGTAGTGTGGTCTTTTCACAAAGTGGGCAAAATGCTTTGCTTTTAAGACTCTTAATGATCTTTAATTAGTGAACACTCACACCTCCTCCAAGGGATAGACCAGGGCTGATATCATCCTTTTTTTTTTTTTTAACAATCCATCAAAATGTCATTAATTTAACCAACCACAAGGTTTACGAAAATATGAGCCTCCCCCCTTCCCCAAGTAATCTATTTCCAGAATTTAAATGTTGACTTGCTTCCATTTCTTCCCAAAGACTCAAGCCCTTGGCATGCAATTTACAAATCTAAATAGTAATAACAACCACTCACACAGATATTATGCTTTATGGTTCTAGAACTGTCCTTAGAATGTATACTAGGTACAAAGTGTAAATATTATTTTTTTATTTTAGAGATAATAAAAATAGAGCTCAGAGAGCTGAAGAAACCTTCTCATCTCTACATGGCAGGTAAATGTTGGGGCTGATATCATCCTTCTTTTCCAGGTAGGGGAAGTGGCAAACCCAGGGAGGAGCTGAGGGGTTTGCCTCAACTTTCTCCAAGCCCAGGGGCAGTAGGTGGGTTCAGTTCTTGGCCTTATGGGGAGCCCAGGTCCTCCCATCCTGCCATCTCCAAGAAGCTTTCCAAGACGAAATCTCCTTCAATCTCTTTTCCTTACTTAGCGTTCTCCTGGTTCTTAGCTAGTCTCACTGGATTACATTAATTTTTGCATACATTGACGTATTTATTCTGGATGTGTGCTCTTGATTGGATTCATATTTACTTGTTTTGTCTCTTTTATCTTTTATAGTCCATAACCATCTGTGGTGAAAATTCATTAGGGGAGACGCCAAAAAGTAAAACAAAGTCTCCAAGCCAAAAAGAAATAGGTTTATTGAGAGAGGTCTGGTCTCACAATGAAGCCGGACTCCAGTTAGCAATGAAGACCCCAAACCTTGTGAGTGGCCTCCTTATATACCCCAAACCTTATACAAAAGAGACAATAATTTTTCAGATATATTTATCATTACCCAAGAATGAATCAATATAATCAAATGAATCAAATGAATCAAAATATAATCAATGAATCAAAATAAAACCTCGAGTAAAGGAGATGGAAAAATCAGATAACATGGACGTGTTTGAATCACAACTTCACATGGTAGAACATGGGGGGAGAAGTGCCAGAAAACTTTATGCCTGCTCTGTGATTCTTCTAAGAAATGATTTTTTCAGAATTAAGTGATTACTTTTTTTAGAAATATTTAATACTTACAATCGAATATTTATTCGGTTCCAACAGGACTGAACTAGTAATTGAATACTGATTCAGTTCCAAAAGAACTTAACTACTAAAAATGCTGAACCTCTAAAGGAATAAAAATGCTTCATAGAGAATCATATATGATTCAGATGCAGGAAGTACTCCAATTATCTTGATTATTCTGAGAAAAGTTCAAGATCTATGATCACAAAATAACTAAATTGGGAGGAAAAAAACCCTGCTGATCTAATATAACAAAATAACTGAATTTTGGAAAAACCTGCTGATATTGATGTAATCATGAGGAGGGTAGGGAGCTTCACATTCACACACCCCTCTCTGTATGTACATGGTTTGAAAAACATGGAAATTTAGGCACATAGGACTCAAATGGATAGAGGAAGCATGGTATGGTGGATAGAAGGCTGGACACAGAGTCAAGAAGACCTCAATTCAAATTTGCTTCAGATATTTCCTAGTTTTGTGAACTTCCCAGTGACTTAGTTTCCTCATCTGTAAAAAGAAGGGGTTGGTTGACCTCCATGGCTTCTAGGGTCTCTTCTAACTCTACAATTTAAAAATGATATAGACATTTTCTCCAACAGTGTAGATCTTAACCTATTTATGCCTCTCATTCTGTGCCACTTTCGTGTCTGTTATCTCATAAATTCACTATAAAAGGTCCACTCAGTATGCTAGGGGACCTTCCTTGCCTTTTCTTAATGTTGCACATGATACCAGTGGAGCACAAGAGCTGTCCATTAATTGTCCCTCTTACTTGATGACTTGCCCTCTTTTTCTCTTTCTTCTCTTCTCTTTTCTTTTCTTTTCCTTTCTTTCCTTTTGGTTTAAAACCATTATCTTCTGTCTTAGAATCAATACTATATATTGGTTCCAAGGTAGAAGAGCAGTAAGGACTTAGGCTGGTTATTAAGTGACTGGCCCAGGATCACACAACTAGGAAGTGTCTGAAGTCATATTTGAACCCAAGATCTTCTGTCTCTGGTCCTGATGTCCAATCTACCGAGCCTCTTACCTGCCTCCTGGCCCATCTTTTTTGATTATACTTTTCTCTGATGATAATCTCCTTTTCTCTAGTTCTTCTTCATACTTCCTTATTTGTTATAGCCTACACACATCCACCATGAACCTTTTCATTGCTCTCTACCTGATACCCCTCCTTAGGGGACTATAGTATTCCATTTCTCACAGACATACAACTATAAAATACTGATGTTCAAAAGTGGGGCACTGGACGGACAAAATTCTCCTTGATTAGAAATGGTCCTGGTTTGAATATGCTTCATACAATAGCATCAAGATGAACTTTCATACTCACATTTCCCTAAAGGGGAAAGTCAGGCTAAATTAATAAATGATGTCGAATAATTCTGACTTGCTCCCTTCAACTGCTTGAGAAAGTTAGGTCTTGATTTCCACTCCATTGTATGGCAAAAGTCAACCGTTTTCCTCTGTTTCCCCTGGTTGTCTTGCTCTAATGGCTCTGAAGCTTTCAGGGTAGAATTGTGTTTCCTGCCCTGTGAAGCATCTTTCTTTGCTTCTTCTCCCCAAGTCTAGGCACGCATAATCCCAAAGCCAACATCTGGAAGTCAAGCCTTCAAGTTTAGATTGTGGAACGTGCTCATGTTGGCCATCCCCCCATCCCAGGCTTCTTTGTTCTTGCTAAGGCTCTCTCTAATGAGGGAGCTCAAGAAAATCTCTACCTAGTTTCTGTCATTTGGAACTGACTTTGTCTGCTTACATCAATCATAAACCAAGTGGAAAGTGTGACTTGACTAGTATTGATTCAGTCCATCATAGCTTCTTCTGTAGTCTTCTCTCTCTGCTCCCTGGATTGACATTTTCCTCCCAACCCACACTCATTGGTTCTAATCATCTCTTTCTAGGGCTTTATTGTAGATTTGGCTTTTTCAGTGACAGCTTAATGAAAAGGTACTTACATTCTCCTTCTTTCTCTACCCTCCATTCCCTCCAACTTCTGATCCACCTCATGTGAACTCACTCCAATAAATGGGATGCTTTGCTTTTCCTCAACCCACTAACCTCCCCACTTGCTGCTTTAACGGTTGAAATCTGGAAATAATTGACTCACCCCAGCACTTATTTCCATAGCTGAATGAACTTGTCTAAATCAAGTTGTGGTCTCTGTTGCTCTATTTGCTACTTATTTTCTGAATTCTAGGATGTCTTTCTTCTGCAACCCTGCAACCCATTTATTTGGGTATATTTTGTTTATTCAATGTGGGTGGTTGCCAATTTGAAAAAAAGAAGAAAGAAAATAGTCAGACATTGAAATTCATTGTCTGAGTAGAGAGAGAAGGGACCAAAGTCATGAAAAAAAGCTTTTTTTTTTCTTTTAAAATCTTTACTTTCCATCCAAGAATCAATACTGTGTATTGGTTCCAAGGCAGAAGGGATAGGCAATGGAGTTTAATTGACTTGCTCAGTGTCACATAGCTAGGATATATCTGTGGCCACATTTGAACTCAGGAAATCCTATCTCTAGGCCTGGCTTTCAATCCACTGAGTCACCTGGCTGCCCCCAAAAAGAAACTTTTAAGATTCCTGTTGGAATATGATCATGCAAAAATTCAGACATGGCCAACTGGAAATAACTCCCATTTATTTGTCCCAATCCCATCTAATCCAACCCAATCAGTATTTATTAAGCAATCTACTATAGTATGTAAATTGCTAAGAATATAAAGAAAAAGAGTAAAATAGTCCTTATCTAAAAGGAGCTCATATTTTACTGCTTATTTTGAGAAAACAATTTTGTCATAATTACTTTTTTAGGCAGATAACAAGCTGATTCAAATTTTTCTACTAGTACTCATCGGTGTGAATAAAGGAGATGTGATCGTTGATTTTTATGAGAAAATATTAATGCTTGTAACATTTTCCATTTAGTATATTAATTATAAGATTACATACATATAATATTGTTAGAATAAATATCTGTAAATAGACTTACTTGTTTCTATTTTGCTGCTTGACTTTTCTAGACCCCCATAATCTGAAGGTGTGCCATATCTTAGGACGACTCCTCAGAATACCATTCATAGGTTCTATCAATGAGCTCAGGTCTCTTAAATTTTCATCTTCAAATTAGTTTGGAAAACGGAGGTCTTAGCTATCAATGAAAGTCTATGAGCATTGTGAATAATCATTTAGGAGTTCATGCCTGTGACTTCACTGGTTTAGAGAACACTTAATTTAGAAACTTCCTCCATTTAATAAACATTTATTAAGTACCTGCTTTATCCAGGTACTGGCTAGGATGCAAAGAATAAAAAAGTCCCTGCCCTTAAGAAGAGGAGAAACCCCATGTACTCACATAAATAAATAAAAAATGTATTCAAAATAAAAGGCAACTAGGTGGTAAAGTGGATAAAGTGCAGGGTGTGGAGACAGGAAGACATCTTTCTGAGTTCAAATCTAGTCTCAGATATTCACTAGATATGTGACTTTGGGCAAATCACTTAACCTTATTTGCCTCAGTTCCTCATCTATCAACTGATCTGGAGAAGGAAATGGCAAACCACTCTCCTATCATTGCCAAAAAACCCCTAAATGAGGTCATGAAGAGTTAGACATGACTGATCTTCAATACAAACTAAAAACAAGGTAATTTAGGGAGTTAATAGTGAAAATAGCATTAATAATTAGACCAGGAAAGACCTTATTTAGAAGATGGCACTCAAGTTCAGCCTTAAAGTTAAGTAGAAATTCCAAGAAGTCTAAGTGAGGATGGAGACCATTACAATCATGGGGGACAGACTATACAGTCAGAAATGGAATGTTATGTCCCGAGAGTAGAAAGTCAGCCAATTCAGCTGGAACATGACAAGAAATAATAAGAATTTAATCCAGAAAGATGGATTAGAGTCAGAGTCAGAAGGGTTTGACTTTAAAGGCCAAAGTAGATTGTGTTTGATCTTAGATGCAAGAGGCAACCGATGGAATTGCATAAGTTGGTAGATTTTAGCCATTCATTTGCTTAAAAATGTTCATTTGACCTTGATGTAGAGGAGAGCAGAAACTGAGGGCAGGATGACCAATTAGTGGCCTGTTATAGTCATCTAAGTGAGAGGAGAAAAGGAAAGAGTCACCCAAGTAGCTGTCTTGTGAGTGGATAAAAGGGGACAGTGATGTTCAGGCTTGAAACCAGTAAAGGAGAAGTAAAACTTAGTATATCCTCTGCCTCCCACCATGAGGGGAAAATATAATAGAGAGTAAAGAAGTGAGGATAAATCTTTGGATGGGAACCTAGGGGACTGAGGGAGTGGTGATGGTCTCAACAATAGTAGAGAAGCCAGGAAGATAGCTGGGTTTGAGGAAATAATGACTTCTGTTAGGGACAAGGTGATTCAATGGAATACTATAGCATAGCTGTTCAGAAGGCATTTGGTGACATGAGACTGGAGTTCAGGAGATAGAGAAGGAATAGATATGTAGATTTGGGAGATAACTTCACAAAAATGATAATAAAAACCATCAAGGCTTATGATAGTGGGTACAATTTTCCTCCATATTCTCCTGTTGCCTTTCCCATTCAATAAGCTACAATGAACCCCTATTACCTCCAGAATCCATGATCAAATCTTTTGTTTGGCTTTTAAAGACCTTCATGATTCCACCTCTTCCTGCTTTCCTAGTCTTCTTCTGTCTTATTCTCCTCCACAGGACCTCTGATCCAGTGATAATGGCCTCTTTGACATTCTTCATACAAGACACTCCATCTTCGGGACTCCATACATTTTCACTGGCTACCTCCATTATCTAGAATTCTCTCCCTCCTCACCTTCATTTCTTGGCTTCCCTGGCTTCCTTCAGGTCCAATGATAAGGTAAAAAGCTTTTCTATATCTCCCTTTAGTGTTAATACCTCCTCTCCATTAATTATTTTCATTTCTGTCCTATATATATCTTGTTTGTACAAAGTTGTTAGCATGTTGTCTTCTCCATTAGAGTGTGAGTTCCTTGAGGGAAAGGACTCTTCTTGTCTTTCTTTGCAACCCCCATGGCATGTAGCACTTTAAAAAACAGATAACATGTAGGAAGAAGCCATGAGTTCTCCTCTAGGAAGCTGGCAATAGAAGTGAGTAAGGATATAGAATGACAGCTTGATGGGATGTCAGGATCAAGCAAAAGTTTTTTTAAAGTATTTTAATTTTTTTCAATTACATGTAAAATTTTTTAACATTCATTTTTTAAAATGTTGAGTTACAAATTTTCCCTCTCCTTCCTTTCCCCTTCATTGAGAAGGCAAGTAATTTTATACATGTTATACATTTGCAATCATGCAAAACATATTTTCATATTGGTTATGTTATGAAAGAAAATACAGACTTCCCCACAAAAAAAAAAACCAAGAAAAATAAGAAAGTATGTTGTCTCCTTGTGAACTTCTTGAGAGTAGATCCTGTTTTTGCTTTTCCTTGTATCCCCAAGTATACTTTTTAAAAATATGCATTCAGACTTCATCAATTCTTTTTCTGGAAGTGGATAGCATTTTTCATCATGAATAGTTAAGAATTGTCTTATATCGTTGTATTGCTGAGAATAACAAAGTCATTCACAGTTAATCATGATTACAGCATTGCTGTTAATGTTCTGCTCATTTCACTTTGCATCAGTTCATGTCTTTCCAGGATTTTCCAAAAGCATCCTGCTCATTGTTTCTTATTGCACAATAATATTCTGTCAAAATCATATAACATAACTTGTGTAGCCATTCCCCATATGATGGACATCCTCTCAATTTCCAATTCTTTGCCGCCATAAAAAGAGCTGCTACAAATATTTTGGTACCTATAGGTTCTTTTCCTTTTTAAAAAAATCTTTTGGAGATTCAGACTTAGCAGTGGTATTACTGGGTCAAAGGATATGCACAGTATGCCTTTTGAAGTAAAGGTTTCTTTTAAGGACGGGAGAGAAATGGAAATGTTTTTAGTTATCAGGGGAGGGAGAAGAGCCAGTGGCTAAAGTGAGGCTGAAAATTAAAGAGAAGGGATAATTGAACAGGTTTATTCCTCAATAAATTGTTGTTGATTTGAACAAGGAGAAAATAGGGGATGATATTGAAGGTATTTGATGTGTTGAACTGGGGAGAAGTAGTTCACAAATACACTCAGTTTTCTTTGTAAAGTATGACCCTAAAGTCCAGAATTAAAAGGGAGAAGGAAGAAATGATATAGCAAATTTGAAGAAAGATGAGGTTTGGATCATATGCCATGGGGAGGGTAATGAGGAGTGACTTAAACCATGTTAAAAACAATTCTATGCAGCATTGAGGACCCAGAGAGATTTGGGAACATTTGTAATGGATCCAGTCAAAAGGGTTGCATGATTTCATACATCAGACTTCAGTGTTTTGCAGGTAGGAGCAGAGAAAGAAGAACCTTGGGGTTAATTCATGACTGAGGAGCTTGTAAAAGGATGATTAAGAAAGAAGAAGGGGCATGATTCAAGGGCACAAGTTTATTCAAGATTTCGAAGGAGAGAAATGATTCAAGAACAGGAATGATAAGCTGAGAAATCAGGGAGGGGTGGTGGTTAGAGATTGTGGTGCTGATGAAGAATAGGTTTAAGGAGGGGAAGGCACAGTGAGAGATAGAAAGCAAAGAGCTACCAGCAGAGCAATGAATTTTGGAGTTCTGTAGCTTTGAGGTGGAACAGGTGTATGAAGTGAAGGTGCAGGTCATGAGAGATGAAAAAGCTAATGAAATTGGGAAGGTGGAGACAGCATTGGAAGGAGTTTTTACCTAGACAACCTTTGACTCTGAAGCAGAAGGCTCTAAGGAAGAAGAGGACCAAGATACTTTTCTTAGCAAGTCTTAAATAATCAAGATGATTTCAAGTCAATGTTCATACTGTATCCTAGAGTGACTATTTGGAATTTACAGCAGATTGGCTTCTTTTTCTTTTCCCAAATACTTCTTGTCCTTCTGAGATGGCCCTACTAAAAACTTAGGTTTTCTACCTTCCATAAACACTGATTACTATCTATATTATTGTACCATGTGGATGCTATTGTGCAAGACCTAAAGAGGTGGTTAATGACTTTAACTATTCCTGGTAGGTAGAAAATTCCAGCAACTAATTTTTTAAAAATTAAGAATATTACTGAATGTTTTTATTGAGCATGGATCCCATCTGACAATGGAAATGGGATGTCCACCTCAGGAGGAAACCTGTGGTTCTTCTTGCCTTTATTTCAGACACATCATCAAAAAACTAGCCCTGTGATGGGTTAGTAATTTTTGGCCCCAAATTTCTCTTCTTAGATTGTTATTTTGTGATTACTTCACTGCTATAATGAAACCATTTTCATTAAACATTGTCCCTATCATATTATTTTCTTCTAAAGTAACAGATATTAAATTACTTAATAGGTCTTTAACCATAAGCAGTGCTGTAGCAGAATTTTTAAAGTGTGTCTATGGCATCAAGGGACTAATTTACACGGTGTAACTAAGTATCAGATGCACATTTTGTTGAACTCATTCCTAGCCCTTTCAAACACCACAAAGATGGGAATGTAAATGAAAGTTATTCTTGTGGTGTGGATAGGAAAACTACCAGGACTAAACACCAGGATGAAAGATTTTTGAAGATACATCATACCCTTTGGCTTTTTCATCCTGATAATCCAAGTGGAAACTATTGGCAGCATCTTGGATATATAGAAATCTGGTGGGAATCTAATTTGTCTAGGTGACTGGAATTTTGCTCCAGGATGTCATATTTTCAAAGAAGACGCTGAAATTAGAGGGCGTTCACAGAGCCAGTTGTCATCCAACAACATAGAAATAATATAGTTTAGTACTTAGTTAGCCAGAATAATTACTTAAAATAAGAAGTTTCTGCCTGTTCCTATTGATTTCCTGCCCTCATCCTTCCCTTCCTACTTGGACTCAAAAATTCCTCATTATGGTTCTGAACACTAGCCTCTCTACTTTATGAGAGAGGAGAAGGCAGGAAGAGAAGATCTAAAGTTCATGAGCTAATTCTTTCTGAAAAATAATCTTCTAGGGAAGGGAGAAATATCAAGTCCACCTCCATAATGAAGAAAACTTTCTATGACTAACCCAGTCTACAATACTTTTTTCCCTTTTTTGAATTCTTATACCACTCACTTGACACATCTTGAGATTTAGAACTGGATAAGATCTTGAAGACTATTTTCTCTAAGTTCCTCATTTTATTTTTTCTTGCCTATAAAACTATTTTGTAGAATGTTAGATATAGACAGCATATTTAGATATAGCATTCTACAATTCCCTTATTTAAAGAACAAGGATACTAAATCTTAAACATTAAAAAACTTAAGCTTAAGCCCATAAAATTTAGTGGAAGTCCTGCATTTTAAAGATGAAGACTACAAGCCCTAGTGGCTTATCCAAGGTTAAAAGCATAATGTTGAGTTCTAATTCCAAACCATATCTCCTGGGCCCAAATGAAATGCTCTTTCCACTAAAGGAGACAGGCAGAGAGAAAGAGAGAGAGAGAGAGAGAGATGGATCAATTATATGGATTGCTCATCTAACTACATATAATAATAATAACCTAGGCAAAATGACTTTTCATTCACTTTTTATACATGGAGATGGTTAAGCTTTAAAAAAACCAATTTGGTTTTCATCAAATATTTGACTATAATGTTTTGGGACACCAAAGGTTTTGAACAACCATCTGAGAATGGGAGCATTGGGAGAAACTATAGAACCATACAGAATCCCACCTATTTTATGGCTCACAAATTACTAGTAAATTATTAAATAAATATACTTTATTGTCATACCTGTCATAATCTGAGAAAATTTTAGCATATTTTTGGGAGATCTCCTAATTGAGAAAGGTCATTAAAGCTGAATTTTATTCAACCAAGAGAAATGTTTATTTAAAAAAAATCAACAAATAATAGATAACCCAGAATCCTGGATTCTCTTCACCTGACAGTCAATTTATAATTGTGAAGCTTTGGTCTGTTGTAAAAAAAATAACCTGCAAAAAGTTTTCCCTTTTCATGCTTTCTTAATTCATCCTCTATGCATTTATAAACAGTTAGCTTATGATTTTATGGGTTGAGAAACTAATTATTTGGGTTACTAGTTGCTAATATCTTAGTTACTTTTTGGGGGGGTTTACAATGAAAATTTATAATAGTTCCTATTACTATTCGATTCTTTCTTTAAGATATTTTGAAATTTTATCCTTGTTCCTTATTTCTCAAGTATTTAGGGAACTGAGTCAAATTTATAAAAATAAGAGCCATTCCCCAATTGTTAAATGGTCAAAAGACATGAACAGGCAATTTTCAGAAAGAGAAATCAAAGCTATCTATATTCACAAGAAAAATGGTCTGTATCACTATTGACTGAAGAAATGCAAATTAAATAACTCTGAGGTGCCACCTTACACCTATCTGACTGACTAACATGACAAATAAGGAAAATGATAAATGTACTGCTGGTGAAGTTGTGAAATGATCCAACCATTCTGGAGAACAATTTGGAACTATCTAACAATACTACTATTAGATATGAATCACAAAGAGATCAAATAAAAGGGAAAAGCACCTGTATGTATAAAAGTATGTATAGCAGCTCTTTTTTTGTGGTGGCAAAGAATTTGCAATTGAAGGGATGCTCATCAGCTGGAGAATGGATAAACAAGTTGTGATATATGATTTTGATGGAATATTATTATGCTGAGAAGTGATGAGCAGGATGCTTTCAGAAAAACCCAAAAGGACTTATATGAAATTGAAGTGAGCAGAACCAGGAGAATATTGTTATACAACAAAAACAATGTTATATGATGATCAATTCTGAATGATGTATTCTCAGCAACACAATGATCTAAGACTATTCTGAAGGACTTATCATGAAAAATGCTTTCCAAATCAAGAAAAAAAAAGATGGATTCTGAATGCAGATTGAAGCACATTTTAAAACTTTCTTCACTTTTCTTTTTTTTTTGTCTATATTTTCTTTTACAACATGGCTAATATGGAAATATGTTTTGCATGACTATACATGTGTAATCTATATCAAATTATTGCCTTCCTGTTGAGTGAGTGGGGAGGGAAAGAATATGGAATTCAAAACATTTTTAAATGAATGTTAACATTTTTTTCATGTAATTAGAAAAAAATGAAATAAGAAAAAATAGAAATTGAGGAAATGCCCATCAATTGGGGAAGATTGAACAAGTTGAGATATATGATTGTGATGGAATACTATTGTGTTATAAGAAATGGCGAGTAGGATGGTTTCAGAAAAACCTGTTCAGATTTATATGAACTGAGGCAAAGTGAAGTGAGCAGAGCTAGGAGAATATTATTCACAGTCGTAACAATATTATAGTGAGGATCATATCTGAAAGAATTAGGTAGTCTGATAAACACAATGATTCAAAACATTCCAAAGAATCAATGGTGAAAAATGCTATCCACCTCCAGACAGAGATAAATCCTGAGTGCAGATCGAATCATACTTTTTCCTATTTCTTTTGTTCTTGCTTATTGTTCTTTTTCACCCCAGTTTTGTTAATAGGGTAATATGTCATGCATGATTTCACATGTAAAATTGATATCATATTACTAGCCTTTGAAATGGAATTTGAAGCTCAATTTTTTAAAGAATGTTAAAAATAAATGATAAAAAAAAAACAAAACTTATTTTTGAATACATGTAATTTTGCCACCTCCAATAAGGACTTCTATTTACATTTATTCAAATCCAAGTACTCTTCCGACTTGATTTCCCTAAGTGGTATTGCTATTACTTTGAAGAGCATATCATTTACTGAGGAAATGAAATCTAAATGTGGTATCCCTAATAATGAGAACAGACTACCAATGAAATGCTGATAAAATAAATTCTATGTCACATCTGTTTGTTGTTTGCCCTTCTAATTTCGTGCAAAAATTGGTACAAGGGAGGAAGAAACTGTTTGAAAATGTAGGTAGGGATATAGAAAATGGTCTTGGAATGACCTGGCTTAGCTAGATCTTGTGCCAAGCTCTCTGTAGGGCCTCCCTTCCCCAATGCCTTTACATTGTTTTGTGAGGCAACAATATTCTTTTGTTTTATGTTTTCTATAATGAGTTGTAAAAGTTTTATCCCCTTTATCATTACTGCCTTTGTGGGTTACCATGTGTCTCAGTTTAGCAAGGAAGTTAAACTGCTGATTAAGGTGGTTCTTATATGCTTCATTATAATGGATTATTCACTGCTTAAACTCTTCTAAGGAATAGAGAAAAAGTCAATGTCTTTACTTTTGTCCATTTCCAGTTGTTGTTTTTTTTTAACATTAGACAGCTTACTTAAGTAGATTGGATTATTGCTACTGTACTTGCATATAGTGTTTTCTTCTCAGTTTTACCTTTTTACAACTTTTTCAATGTTAACTTTAGTCTTTGTTTTAAACAATGATATGACTGCACATAAATAGCAATCATTTCAGAATCAGCTACAGCTATCAACTAGCTATTTCCTGTTCATCAGGTTTATAGTTATTTTCACTGCAAGTATCAAAAGTTAACATTTTTTGTGATTGTACTTGGTGCTTTCCATATCTGGCACTTTTTAACTCTTTTGAGCCATTGAACCAACAATATTTAAGTTCCAATTATATTCTAAGTACTGTTCTAGGTCCTTAGTGAGGTATTCATATTAAACATGTAGGAAGTCTTCCATTAGTTTAAAAAACTTTTTCATTTCTGGATCCTAATTCAAACAGTTTCTTCCTCTCGTGCCTACCTTTAATTTAAGTCACTACCTATATATATAGTTTAGAAGCTCTTGTTGTCTGAATATTCTCAAAAATTTCTCCTGTTCTTTGTCCTCTGTAATAGTGTTCATGCATTATCTGCATAATTAACTATGCAATCATGCATAATTATATTTATGGTAATGTGTTTGCTCATGACCACTGTGAACACTGCAATGTGAGGTGACTAATTATCCTATGAAATAATATTTCTTCTTGACTTTGAATACACAAAAAAGTCAATTCTGTCCAATTTTTCATTTGCTTCTCCAAGGAAAGATTATGAGTCATCCTTCCATATAGCTATTAACTTTTTTATGTCTTCAGGTTTTATTTGCAATGAGAATGGAAATATGGTTATGGTAAGATTTCCCAGTGTATCTATTCCTAGGCCATTTGACACAGATCATATATCAAAAGTTCCGTTAGTTAAATTCATGTTTGCAGACAGCTTAGGAACTTTAGATCCTGAGTACTGTCTGTCCTACTTTTATATCACTCTGCCATTATTGTAGAAATTGCATAGGACTGAGAATATTCTGAATTATATCTGTTTCATGGGATTTTGCTTCCATAAAGGCCTACTCTAATTCCTCATTATGGCATGGAGTGGACCCTGGGTTCTCAAAGACTATGTCAGTGGACCATAAACCTTCACAAGTTCTATCACGGTGGTCAGGCTTTGAGTGTGGTCTTTGCAATAAACTGCGTGATGCTTTTGAGATCGAGCTGAACTAAATACATATAGGTTCATCACCTGAAGGATGGATCCTTTGTGATAATAGACATCTTAAATTCAATATATCCAAAAATGAATTCAACTTTCTCCCTAAACTCTCCCCCTTCCTATTTTCCCTATTACCATTGTAAAGATGAAAATTAATATTCAATAACTAAATATTATATTTTATGAAGTTTTTTACTAATAATAAACTAGAGTGAAAAGGTACTAAACTAATTTCAGTTGTGCTTATGAAGAGGAGAGAGAGAGAGAGAGAGAGAGAGAGAGAGAGAGAGAGAGAGAGAGGAGCTTATAGAGTTTATAAAACAATGTGACCATGCAAATGTGGAGGCGCAGGAGAGATCAAATGGCATTTTGGGAAATACTAAGGGACTTCTGGGGGATGAAGTCCAAGGTTCAAAATCTCCATTTATACACCATAGAGGGCAGCAGCATCCGACTAGCCCCTCAGGTTCACAACCTAAGTCATCTTGGATGCCTCACTATCTCAACCTCTCCCCCACTTTCCAATCTATAGCCAAGATCCTCAGAATTCACCTTTGCAACATTTCTGAATACACCTCTTTCCCTCTTCTGACACTGTTCACCACTTTAATGCAGACCCTTCATCACTTCATGCCTGAATTACTGTAATATCCTTCTGGTGGGTCTGCCTGTCTCAAGGCTCTCCCTATTCCAATCCATCCTCTATTCAGTCACCAAAGAGATTTTTTCTGAAGCTCAGATATGACCATTTCACACCACTACCCCTCTCCCCATTGCTCCTTTACTCAATAAACTCTAGTGGCTTCCTAATGGCTCTAGGATCAAATACAAAATGCTCTGAAATTCAAAGTCCTTCATAATGTATATTCCTCATACCTTTCAAGTCTTCTTAGACCTTTCTCCTCTTCAATCCAGTGAACTGGACTCTTGACTGTTCCAACAAGATACTCCATCTCTCCGTTTCAGGCAATTTCACTGGTTATGCCCCACACCTCAAATGCTTTCCATCTTCCACTCCAACTATTAACTTCTCTGGCTTCTTTTAAATCCCATCCCAAATCCCACTTTCCCTAGAAGCTTTCTCTAACCTTTCTTGATATCTGTGCTTTTTCTCTGTTAATTATCTCCTATTTGTCCTTTATCTAGCTGATTTTGTATATATCTGTTTGCATGTTGTCTCCCTCATTAGACTGTAAACTCCTTTGAGGACAGGGACTTTCTTTTGCCTCTTTTTGTGTCTCTAGCACTTAGCATAATGGCACTTAATAAATGCGGATAACATTCTTTGACCATTATCTCTAAAAGAGACAAAAATACAAAATGGTGACTTCCTTCTGCTTTTAAAGAAGTAGTGACAAAATGGAGGGAAAGAGGAAAGAAGATTTTGCAAAATGATTTCAAGTTTAGACTCTTAATTCATTTTAGTTTTGGTGTTGTTGTTCTAATGTGAGATCACAGTAACAAATGAGTGGGCCACATCCTGGAGGAAATGAATCTTATGGATATTTTTTGCTTGTGAATGAAACCAGAAGAAAGAAGGAATTTAGAGATAAATGGAAGGATGGTGCTCAACTTCATTTCAAAGAGGCAAGTAAAGGACATGGCAGAGTTGGTTCCATCACATTGCCAAAAGCAACAAGAAACAATACTTCATGGCGGGGGGGGATTAGTCATCTTTTATTGGGGTGCTCACTTTAAGGATTTAGAAAAAGGTCACCATGAAAATAATTATAGTTTATATACAAATGTCTATTACTGAGATTGAAGATGTAGAGAATTTTTTTTAAAGAATTAGATGAGATCCTCAAAATCCAAGCATTGATACTTTGTGACTTCATTGCAGAGATGGAAATCAGTAAGAGAGGTGAGAAATATATGGGAAAAAGTGGATGAGAAAGAAGTAATAAGGTGGTTGAAGACAATCTGAAGTGTCACAAAAATCTTAAGTTTTAAGTTTTAATAGTTCCAGGATTAGAAATGACATGAAGTTATAAAAATAATAGTTAAAAGGTTAATCATTAAAGAATTTAAAGCATCAGTATGCTTCTTATTAAAATGCAGCATAATCATTTTGGACTATTCATTGCTTTTGTGATATTATTTGTTGATTGAGGTATTTAATCAAGTCTACCAGTTTTTCTCATGAAGACAGACAGGAAATGATTTATTGCTGATATGGCAATTACTTCTGAATGAATAGTTTGTGTAGTCAGACCACTGATTTGTTAGAGCAATGATAAAAATAAGTATGAAGCTAAAAGAATATAAATGATAAAAATGCATTATGCACAATTGAAATAACTAAAATTGGAACTATTCAAACAATTTATTAGACATGAAAATGGGTAATGGACAGAAGAAAGGACATAGATACAAATGATAATACTTTCATACAAAAGTTTAAATAATATAAATCAAGGCAAAGATCCAGAAGTAAATGCCCCTCAGTCAACAAACTATTGATTTGCTTTGCCGAGTGAAAGAAGGCAGCCAAAGATAATAGTAGTCCTATAAACCTATCTGCAAAATCTTTCAGAGAAGGATGATGAAATTTATAATATATATAGTATATATAATATAATATAATACATAAAAATTATAATATAATAGAATTGCCTCTCAACACACAAAAAAAGAAACAATAGAGGGTAAAATCAATTTAAAGGAAGCTAAGGAAGAGACCCAACTAAATGATATTTCTTCAGTCAATTAAAGATACAAATTGAAGGATGATAATAAAAAGGAGAAAAAAATGGAAAAGATTTGTAAAGATTTAAAAAATATTTTTGTCTATATGTCACAGTTATTTCAATTTTGCTCTTTTCCAAATAGAACCTTTCCCTGTGACAGAGAAAATCAATTAAATACAAACATCTGGCATTATGATAGATCCTACAATGTATACAATATTTTATCCTAATAATTCTCTAATGCTTTGGTACTTTCATCCATGAAGCAGGAGGTATGTTTCTTAATTTGCTCCCTGGGATCATCATTGGTTTTTCAATTACTAAGTTTTACTTTATTTTAGTGATTTCCCCTCTATAAATAAATATACATATATAGTTGAAGTCACGTATAATCTTCTCTTGTTTCTGCTTTTACTCACCTTCATTTCATACAAATAGTCCCATGTTTCTCTGAATTCCCCATATTTGTAATTTCTTCCAGCACAATATTCCATTATATTCATATGCCATTGCTTTTTAAGCCATTCCTTCAACTGATGAGTGTCCACTTTGGTCTTAGTTCTTTGCAACTACTTAGGGATATTTTGAACATTATATGTGTAAATCTATATATACATACACATATATATGTATATGGATTTCTCTTTCATTTTTTGTTTTCTTGGGATAGATACCCAGTGGGTTTGCTAGGTCAAAAGGTATAAATAGTTTAGTCACCTTTCTTACATAATTCCAAACTGATATCCAAAATAACTGACCTACTTCACTCATACGACTCCTCTCATAAATAAACATATGCCTTCCCACAACCCCTCTAATATCGTTTTCATCTTTTGTTACCTTTGCCAATTTATATGGCATGAGGTGAAACCTTAGAGTTATTTTAGTTGCAGTTCTCTATTAGTGGTTTGGAAAATGTTTTAATACAATTATTTATAGTTTGTTCCTGTTTTGGAAATGGTTCATAATCTTTGATCACTTTCCTTTTGGGGAATAGCTCTAGGTTAGGGACTCAACCTTTTTTATGTCATAGATCTCTTTGGCAGTCAGTTGAGTGAAAACTTTAGATCCCTTCTCAGAATAATGTGTTTAATTAAATACATAAAATAAAGTACATTGAGCTGTAACGGAAAATAATAATTTATATTGAAGTGGAGTTTCATAATGTTAAAAAAAAGTTCCCAGCCCCTAGAATAAGAATTCTTGCTCTAAGAGTTCAATTAAAAAATAAATTCCCTTTGTTTTTTGGATGTTCTTTGCTCTCTTTATTTTGGATACTAATTTATGTGCATTACTTACATTTTTATGAATAATATTGCTGCAACTATTTCTCCTTCTCTACAATTTTTCTTCTAAGTTTATTTGCATTAACTTTGTTTATGCTAAAACTTTTGAATATTATGCTATCAAAATTGACAGTTTTATCTTTTATGAGGCCTTCTATCCTTTGTCTACTTAATAATTTTTCCTCTAGTCATAACTGTGAAAGGTAACTGATCTCTTTTATTTTTTTTCTAAATAAAGAGACCTTTTGTATTTATTTATTTAGGTTAAATATCCATTTTGAGTTGTGGCTGATATTGTAAGATGTTAGTCTAAATTTAATTTCTGCTAAGCTGCTTTCTAGTTTTCCCAGCAATTCTTGTTAAAAATAGATCCTTTCCCTCCCAAGTAATTTATGTTCTTGTATTTTTTCAAACATTAGGCAATTATTTTATACAAACTTTTTTCAGTATCAAGGACTCTAAAGCTACCACCCTTGGACTCTTAACCCTATAGTCCTGGATGTGTTTATACAGGAAGCAGAAATGGCTTGAAAGAAAACAAAGATGGGGCTAAAAAAAATCTTAGATTAGATTTACTATACACAGAGTGGAACTAGACTAACAAAACAGTGAGGGAGTTGAAGAATACATTCACATGTTATCTGAAGGATAGGAAAAACTAAAAATTTGTGACAAGGGTAGAAATCTTCAACCTTATTAATACTGCTAAAAGGTAACTGAGAAAATATAAACTATTGACCTACCTGTCTACTTTGCTATCTAATAATACTTTTTATGAGAATCATCTGTACATATATCAGTTTTCTTCAATGAGTTCATCAGTAGGGAATAAGTACAAATTTTGTTATACATTATACCATATATTTCCTCTTACATAATTGCTTGAGAGATGAAGAGAATACAAGATCCCACAGTACTTATTGTTTTATCATTTTTTAAAAGGATTTAATTCAATGGAACAGAATACTACTGTATAGATCTCTTCCAACAGGATATATCCTTACATCAAAATGATTGAAATTACCTTGAGAAGTATAACAGAGATAACCTTGTAGGGTTACCTTCTGTTCATAAATGTCAGGCAAAGCACAATTCAGAAAGATAAATACTGACCAAAATGTTTGCAACCAGCACAGAAGAGATCTGAGGTGGAATCTAAGTTTAAGAAGGATTCTCTTTGATGAACTTATGGGAGGACATGGACAAGAGTCATATGGAGAGGTGGAGACCTGCATTTTTGGACAGACTACCCAGAATAGTCAGATCATATACATCCACTGGAAAATTTGAATGGATTGCCCAGAAAAAAATCATCTCTTGATAGCTGATATTCTGAGGGACGAGAATCTCCATGAGTCAGACTGGTCCTTGGAGAGCAAACATTGTATGTTGCCATACCCATCTTGGCTTGGTAGAACTTGTCAGAGACTATACTCTGCCAGGAGAGAAGCCAGGGTAACCTTCGTGACATATAGAGACATTTAAATAGAAATTTCTATGGAGGGATATTAGGAGGGGGGATGTTGGGAAGGAAATATAAATCCACTGTATTTTCCTTTGTCTGCTATAGTCTTTCCCTACCACTTCAGGCTTTTTGCTTTGCTTCCTCTACTGAACTTGCATTGACTGTGAGCCTTTTCCCCAAGACCTAGTATTTTATTGTCTTTATTTTTATTTTATACCCTCTATCTCAGAGGCCTCATCAGCTTTCATGGTTTTAGTTAGGGATTGGGACTAGACTCATTATTTCATTGCTATATAGAACTCTCTGATGAGACGCCTCTCTCTACCAATATAGGTGGGCACCTTCTCTGTAACTCAGAAACTTGTTTTGACTAGGACAATGAAAAGTAAAGCAACTTGACAGTATATGTTGGAGGTGGGATTTGAACCCATGTCTTCCTGACTTTGAAACCAGCTCTTTCTCCACATACCATACTCCCTTTCATACTTTAGTCATCACTTGCAAATTTATATCCAATGTCCACATATCCCTCTCCAGAATTCCTAAATTTTATTTCCAATCATGGAATCATTTCCACTTAGAAGTCCCAGAAATATTTAATACTATCTAAAGCCTGAAACCATGGAATTCCAGAACTTTTAGGAAAATCACATGCAAATATAGACTATTTCTTCGGTTTGTACTGCAAGACCCATGGACCTTGAATCTGCATATTCCATTACTGTCTGTTTTGAGTCAAAAATAAAGAAATCCTGATGAGATGAAATACTTGGCACATATTTATAAGAGCATTTTCTAGGAGTAATTTCCATTTTGAGGTCCCACAGATTGTGTTATTAGCAAATTAAGGAAAATGGGAAAAAAGCTCAAGATGACATTTTTGATGGATGAATCAATAGCTTTATGAATCAGACTGATTCATACAGAGATGTGAGGAAATATATCATGACTTGAGCTATGATTTAACCATGAAAGACTGAGTCTCTAGCAAATTGACAGACTAAAACATGATAAAAGTGAATGCAAAACCTTTCCATGTAGAGATGGTCATGCTTAAATTGATGCTGTTGTTTTTGAAGATTATACAAGCTAATCATTAGGGAGAGAATAAGAGACATCCACATTTTCAGTCAATTCATTGGTAATCCTCAGTAGGCTGGCCAGGTTGTATGTAGAGATTTTGTAGCAATGAGCTCCTTTCTTCCCTATCCTACATTATTCCCCAACTAGTTACTGGTCATACAAAAGAAAAGTAAGAGGAGTAAACTAGTCTTGCTCTTTGTACATTGTCAATCAGTTCAAACCAGGCAACAGCAGTTTCAACAATTTATTATGTGCTGGTTAGTTTATCGCTGATTGACAGTTCAGCCTGCCAGTGATGGAAGAACACGGAAAGCAATTTGGTGTTGTGTCGTTGTTTCCATGAACGGAATTCATCAAATATTTGGAATGAGAATCTAGCCTGCTGACTAAAAATGAGGTGATTTGCTTGGGACACATGACTCACTGATGATGGATCCAAGACTAGAACCTAGAACAGCTGGCTCCCAGGTCAGTATTTTCCTCCCCTTACTTCACCTTTCTTTCCATGTTAATATGCTGAGTTGTCTAAATTTACAGCAATTTCTTAGAAATGTTTGGTAAGTATTCCCATTCTTTACTCTCAAAGTAGACCTTAAGAAAAACCTTAAGAAAATCTTTCATAACTGCAGACTATTTCATACTCTCTTGAAGATTAATTGTTCCCTTACTATATAGTCCATAGGAATTCTGATATTTTTAACTAGGAATTTAGGGTTGCCTTCTTACAATTGTTTCCATTCTGGCAGTGTGGTATGGTATGGTGGAAAGAGAGTTGATTGTGGAGCCAAATGAATTTTGGTTCATAATCCTGTTTCTGATGTTTCCTCTTAAAGTGATCTTATTTAACCTCCATGACCTTCAGTTTTCTTAATCTCTAAATTGAGGGGACTGGACTAGATGACCTCTAAGGAGGTCACTTCCAGCTGAAGGTACAGAACTCTACTGGTTGTCAAAAATGAGGAAAGTTCTCGTGACTGCTCTGCTCAAGATTTGCGATGTATTTAATTGTTGTATTTTTAAATTTTTAAGTAGGGAGAAAATTATTTATATGTTTTTTGGTTTCATACCTGCCCAGTGCAAAGTTCAAACAAAAGAAAAGATTCCTCATTGATTGCTCTAATTCATAGGTGACCTTGTACTGATGACATGAAGCCTTAGGACTGTACAAAACCTCCTACCCTGACTGAAATCCACAACAATGGGAAAGGGAGCAATTTAAGCTTTCACATTCGAAGAACCAAGTGGATTCAGAAGGTGTAATGGCCAGATTATGTGACTAGATGGATAGCTGTCAAATTCTGCTTGTATCAATATGTTCCTCTAGGCCAACTGCTGTAGATGGATAATGAGCAGTAAGAGATCTGAGATCAAGCTGTGTTCCATTTGGGAAACCAAACTGTACTTTCAGTGACCATCAATTGCTCAATGTCCTGAAAGCCCATATCTTTAAAGTCAACATTCTCTGGATGCTGCCGCATACACAGGGGTCACTCCTAGCACACTGTGACCTTAGAAATAACCCAAAGGACAACAAAAAGATGTGTGATCATTTTAAAGACGCTTTAGCTTATTGCCAATAGTGACTTAGGATAATAGACAGCGATGGAGGAAACCTTTGGCGCCATTTTGTCTAACCCTTCATTTTATAGATGAGGAAACAGAGGTCCATGAGTTGAAGTGACTTTTCCAAGGTCATGTAGTTGACTTCTGTGTGAAAAGTAGAAAAGAAAAGATGCCATCAAATCTATTCTATAACCAAGAAAGGAGAATGACCTGGTCAGGGAGGGAGAATAAAGGACAATACATTGACAAAAGATGCCATATTAATAACCTTGAGATATTAAAAGAATTAGATGAAGGTCTTACTGTATAGATTCTCTTTTTAAACCCTTCTCTTCTGCCTTAGAATTGATACTAATATATCACTTCTAAGGGAGAAGAGCAGTAAAGGCTAGACAATTGAGGTCAAGTGACTTGCCCAGGGTCACAGAGCTTAGAAATGTTTAAGGCCAAATTTGAACCTAGGCCCTTCTGTCTCTAGGTCTGGCTCTCTATCCATTTAGCCACCTAGCTGCCCCTACTGTATAGATTTTTTAGGAAGGACTGATGAGAAAACATGAGAAAGAATTGCACAGGAAGAGAAAGAGTAGAAGGATGTTGATTTGCATTAGAGAAGAAATTATTCACACCAATGAAATCATGGATACACTTGAGTATCAATATTTTATTTTCAACATTACAGTATGCTATATCTTAGTTATTTGCTGATTTTCTTCAATTTACACATTTGCTATTTATAAGTCTTGACTGCCAGTGCTTAAGAAGGTAAAGGAGAGATTTTACCTAGTGTTTATATACTTTTAGACTTTAATTATGACATAATTATTCTTCAAGGCCAAAGATGCAGCTTACTGCTATTTATTTTATTTACTGAATTATTTTCTTCTCAACTTATGCATTCATGAAATCAAATATCATAGAATCATAAGGGAATTCAAGAGATAATCGGGTCTAGTTGACTTCTTTTTAACTGGGAAGACATAATTTTTCCACCTAAGTGTTGGAGAGGGTTACTTATCCAGGCTTACACAGGCAGCTAATGGTGGAAAGAGAAATAGAATCTTTGCCTCCTATCTTAGAGTTTTTTTTTTTAATCTACTTCATCAAATAACTCATCAAAGTCCTTGCTAAGTGTTTATTTTACAAGCAGTCTCTGCTACTCTCAAGTATAAAATAAGTTAAATTGTCTCTGCCAACTGGCAGGTTACAACCCCAGTGGTGATGATTTGCATCGCACAACACACTGCTGTATCTGTGGTCCAAAACAAAGGAGAAGATCCAGCAGGAACTAGGGTGGAGTCTTTACCTGCTTTAAGGATGTGGGTCATTCCCCACAACAGCTGACTGCTACAAAGTGCCCACATCCTGTTAGTGTGCAGAAGGTCAGCGTTAATATTGATGCCAATTTCCCCTCAGCTTAAACTGGTCTCTGGCTGTAAATTAGGCACTTTGGGAAATTGCTTTTTTCCATTGAACAATGAAGGAGAAGGTTTGGTGTTCTCATTGCAGATACGTTCTCCCAACTGTGGTCCTTCTACAGAAAGCAACCTGTGTCTGGATAAGGATGCTTCATTTTAAGAACGCATACACACACATACTTCTATGTGTGTATATTTACATATATATGGAGAGAGATGTATACACACACACATATATACACATACAGAGAGGAGGGAGGGAGAGAGAGAGACAGAGAGAGAGGGAAGGAGAGATAAAGACATAAACACACATACACATATGAAGAGAGCGAGAGAGTAAGAGAGACACAGAGACAGAGACAGAGAGAAAGACAGAGACAGAGAGAGGGAGGGAGAGAGAGACATATAAATACACACACACACACATATATATATATATAAAGTCAGAGACAGAGAGAGAGGAAGGGAGAGGGAGAGAGAGAGAGAGACAGAGATAGAGAGAAAGTCAGAGGTAGAGACAGAGAGAGAGAGAGAGAGGGAAGGAGAGAGACACACATACACATAAATACACATACACATAAATACACATACACATAATGAGAGAGGAAGAGAAAGTGACAGAGAGAGACAGAGAGAGAGGTAGGGAGAAAGAGAGAGACATATAAATACACATATACATATACACATATGGAGAAAGACAGAGAGAGACAGAGAGAAAGAGAGAAAGACAGAGAGAGAAAGAGGGAGGGAGAGAGAGACAGAGAATGAGAGAGAGACAGAGACAGAGACAGAAAGAAAGTCAGAGAGAGAGAGGGAGAAAGAGAGAGACATACACACACACACACATATATAGTGACAGAAAGAGACAGAGAGAGACCTATAAACACACACACACACACACACACACACACACACACACACACACACACATAGAGTCAGAGACCGAGGGAAAGAGAGACAGAGAGACAGAGCGACAGAGAGAAAAGACAGAGACAGAGAGAGGCAGAGCTGAAGGAAATGGCAAACAACTCCAGGATCTTTGTTAAGAAAACCCCAGATGGTGTCACACATATAATATACATACACATATCAAATGAGCATTTGTTCAACATTCATTCCATTCACTCAACAAATGCTTAATAATAATAACTGACATTAATATATGCTTTAAGGTTTGCAAAACACCTTCCATACATGATCTCATTTGATCCTCATGGCAACCCAATGAGGCCATTTACTGCGTTCCCACAGATTACTTGTGCCATTTACAAATGAGGGAAACAGAGTTCAGAGAGGCTAAGTAACAAGACCACGACCACCAAGTGAGAATCTGGAGGAGAATTCCCACCCAAGACTTCCTGAGTCCCAAACCAGCCATATTTCTGCTGGGCTATCCTGTTTTCTAAAGGGCCAGGCACTGCATCAACCATGCCATCAATAAGAATCATTTAATGAGTCATGTTCTCCAGGTTCTCACATACCTTTGTCTTACCTCTCACAGGCTGCTCCAAAATAATAGTACATTTTAATATTAGAGATACATTCAGAGAGGAGAGGAAATCCCCCCAGGGCTCCAGAATGAGCATTAACATGAAAGTTCTACATATGATGATGATTTAAAGATAAAAGTCCTATTTAGTTGTGTGTGTGTGTGTGTGTGTGTGTGTGTGTGTGTGTTTGTTTTTTTTATCATTTCAGTAATTATTTTCTGTAGAGACCATAAACTCCTAATACTTGTATCTGGAGCCCTCACACCCAGCTCAGTCTCTTGGACAAGGTAGGGTCTTACCAGAGATTGGCTTGATTTTAACTGATCTCTCTGTATTCTCAGGGCAGTTCATACCTACTAGTATATCCTTGGCAGCAGGTTCCTTATCTCTAATCCTCTTTCCCAGCATTATAATGGAAACCTCCCTAGTTTATTTATGTTTAGGGTGTGGGTCCTTTTTAAAAATGGCCCCTGATGAGGCCATACCTAGTAGGGGATTGGCTGCTAGTAGGCAATTGCTCCTTGAGCTTGAAACCAGGCAGTCTTATCCCCTGCCCCTCCATCATTTTCTTCTCTCCTGCTCCTGATGTTACTGTCATTTCACCCTTCAAACTGTACCTTCAGAGGCCAGGACTTGGGAGAGCTAAATCTCTTGGATCTGCTCTTCTTGAGTCCTAATCTTCACTGGGTCATTCCCCACCACCCCCCACCCACCCCAAGCAAAATCCCATTTTCTAGACTCCTCCTATGCTATCTTTCTCCTTTGTGCTTCTCATTTTCTTTGAAAACTATAATCAAATCATCCCTACTAGGAAATGGTGTATTAATGAACTGCTCTATGGTTCCCCTTTCTCTCTTTTGGGTCATAATTCCCTTGTACCATCCCCTCCATGTATTTTCTCTCCCATTAGAATATAAGCTTCTCATGAGCTGAAAATCTTGCTTTCCTACTTGTATCCGCAACCCATAGCACAGTGCTTGACATATAGTAAGTTATTTAAAAAAATAAATTTCAGTCATTCCTTCACAGGATTTTTTACTAGATATTATATTGGTTTTACTAGGCATTATATTGGTTACTAGATATTAAATTGGTTTTATTAGAAATTTTTTTACTAGCTATTATATTGGTTACCAACACTGCTGTCAGATTAATTATTTAATGATTGCCAATGGTTTGCAGACTGTTCTTAGGACTGTATGATTGTGGGAGAGATGGCGTGCCCAGAGGGGTACATAAGAACTAGCCTCAGGTTTCTCTTGGCTCCAGTTATCTCTGTTACCTACTTTACCCTCTTTGTATTTGCCCTCCTTAAGTCCCAGCTCATTCACCAAGTCTGAGAAGCATCCCCTAAGTGAAGTGTTTTGTGTGTATCACGGATCCCATTGGCAGACTGGTGAAGCTGTTGGATCTCTGCTCAGAATGTTTTTAAGTAATTGAAGAAAATGCTTAATTTCAGCTAATTAAGATGCCATTTTTCCCCTCCCCCATCCAAGTCCATGGATCACCTATTTTCAGCCTGAATTAAGAACCCTTTCCTAATGTGAAGGGCTCAGGATCTTGTTTGTCTCATTATGCTATGAAGGAGTTAACTGTGAGTCTGAGAAGCTGGCATAGCTTTGTGTGCTGGGGGAAATCCAGTCATGAAGGAAAGAGGAGTTGACTGCTAATTTATGCGTTGCTACTTCAGCATTTTCTAAGCTGAAATATTCTGGAGCCATTTGACTACAAAGCTCTTTCTGCATGGTTCTGGGAAGACATGAATCCTGGTCAAAGGCAATTCTGCACAGGCTGGACCAGAGTCTGAGCAAGAGGAAACAGGATGTATTTGGTACCAAAGGTAATTAGATGTCCCATGGAGTAAATGCTAATGAAGTAGGTGAATCGAAAACATTGCTGTGACCAATTGGCCAGGGAGTATTCCCTTTGCCTAGATAAATATTTTGTAGTAGTTACTGGGGTGAAAACCAACTTCCTGTAAGGAGTTGATTAAAAATAACAGAGGCTCCAGTAAGCTGAGTGTTCTATGGTATGTAATTATTTCCCAACAATGGATACTAACTCAATTTCGTTCAAAGGCAGGCACTGAAAATAATTCTCCTTGGTCAAGAAGCATTCAACCTATATAAATATTGCACCAGAAATTCAGGAATAAGAACTACTGATTCTCTTCAGACCCAGACTCAATGACATGCAATAGATTAATTCTTTTAATCTATGAAAATATTATTTAAATATTTCTTTTCACATTCGAAACAGTTAATTTGTATAGCCCTAGTTAACAGATGCTTGATTCATTTGGCCTCAAATCAATTATGCAAAATCTGATCCTTTTAGGCTTTCTCCCAGACAGAAGTCTTCTTTTTCCCTTTAACATTTACTGTTTTTCATTTCTTTGTCCGCTCTCCCTTGTGTCCTCTAAATGACTTTCCCTTTCTGAGGCTCAGCCAGTTCTAATTAATGTGATTCTCAAATTCAAATTAAGCAAATGCTTATTAAACTCTGTGTGCAGAACACTTTTCAGGGAGTTATAGCAATAAGATATAGTCCTCATAGAGTTTCCAGTCTAGTAGAGGAATAAGATATATGTCCAAATAACTATACTATAAAATAGAACTTGGTAATGTCATGAAAGTCACAGAGAAGAACTTTGAGGATGGAGGAAGGAAATGCTACTTCTTGTTGCTAAGAGAAGACTTCAGGACGGGGGAGGTATTGGGACTGGGTCTTAAAGGATGAGTAGGATATCAATAGGGGTTTATGTGTATGGAGGGTAGGGTTTGTGGGATGGTGAGAGGAAAGGATGAATTTGTATAAAGGAAATAAGTCTACTTTGGAACAAAAAACATGACTTTCTACTGCTCTGCTTTCCTTCCATCCTCAGGACTTCAACCCCACAAACCACATCTTTAATTTCTCCAAAAGTAAGTCTTCTAGACTTTGGAATTCTCATCCTGGAGCTGAACTACCTTTATGTTCATACATCATAATGAATGATGTATGAATGATAAATGAATATGTAAGCAGATGAATGCAAATTCTCTCTCCTCATCCCATGTCTTTGGTTAAATGAAATGTTATAACAGAAATCTATTTTTCCCCTCCCACACACTCTACTCTTCATTAAAAAACAAAACCAGAAAAAAAAGCAAAGCCCTTACAATAATCCCTGCCTTGTCTACAGTTTAAAAAATATGTCTTATTTTGCATCAAGGGGAAAGAAAAAACCCAAAACCCTTACAATAATTCCTGCATTAGCCACAGTTAAAAAAATGTCTTATTTTGCACCGAGTATACCACCTTTCTGTCAGGAGGTGGGTAGCATGCTTCATCATAGGTCCTAGGGAATCATGGCTTATTCATTCATCAGAATTCCTAAGCTTTTCAAAGCTACTTGTCTTTACAGTGTCGTTATTGGGTAAATAATTCGCTTCATTCAGTTCACTTCTCTCTGATTCAATTCATGTAAATTATCCTAGTTTTCTCTGAAACATCCCTTTTGTCATAACAATATTCTATTACATTTTCATAGTATAATTTGTGCGGTCATTCCCAGTTTGATTGGCACACCCTTATTTCCCAGTACTTTGCTTTTATAGCAAGAGTTGCAATACAATTCATATAGTTTCATATGGACCCGTTTCTTTCTCTTTCTAGTAGTAATATTATTAGGTAAAAGAAGATGCACAGTTTAGTGACTTTTTGAGTATCATTTCAAAGTTTAGGCTATTATTTTTTGCGTATAGTTTTCATTCTGCTTTCCAGAATGGTTGAACCAAATCACAGCTCCAGTGATGCATCAGTGGACTTGTTTCCCCATCTCCATTTCTACCTCTTGTTTTGGACACAGTGATGAAAATAATACAACCTTAACTTTGAGAAAGGGTATGACAATTGACTACCTTACTCATCATTCTCATAGTTCCCAAACTGAAACTCCATCCCTGAGCCATCATTCCTCTATATGTGCTGTCTCCTTTAATTAGAATGTAAGTTTCTTGAGGACAAAGGTTATTTCACTTTTGTATTTGCACTGTAACAGCTCAATAAATGCTTTTTTATGGTGCCATATTATAGAGAATCTTGAATGCTGGTCAATAGAGGCTGGACTTAATTTGGTAAGCCATAGGAAGCTTATTGAATATTCCCAGCACCAATCATTTTGTATCTTTTGATTACCAAACTCTATTCCTAGAGGAAATGTCAGGCCTAACAAAGATTTAGCCTTAGTTCTTCTTGTATTTTTGGATTAAGTTTGCTTCTTCACATATTTTCCCCACTCTTCTAAATTTCCTCTTCCTAATTATCATTTGGTTTTACATTATTCCTTCAGTAAAAAGCTTCTCCCTTCATCCTTATGTCACATCTTTCAGATGCCTTCTTCTCTTACCTCCTTCACCCCAAATTCACGTGAAAAGATGGTCCTCTTTTGGAAAGCAAACCTCTCTGCAAGTGATCTCATTCCATCCTATGTTCTCCAGAAGATCACCCCATTGTATGATCCCTAATCTCTCCCTTATCTTCAATCTTTCCCTGTATACTGACAGCTTCTCTATTTCCTAGGGAAGTATGTCCATGTCTTTCTCATCCTTAAAAAACAACCAAAAAAACCTTATTTGATCTGTCTATTGTCCCATATCTGTCCTCTCTTTTGTAGCTAAATTCTTTGAGATGGCTATCCACAATCAACCCTTCATTTTCTTTCCTCTCCCTTTTAACTTTTTACAATCTGGTTTCCAATAGCATCATTTAATTGAAGTTGCTATCACCTAAATTAACAAAGATCTCTTCTTTGCCAAATCTAATTACCCTTATTCTTGACTTTCTGCAGCTTTTGGCATTATTTATCACCCTTCTTTAATGCTCTTTTTTCTATCATTTTTGTGATCTTACTCTCTTCTGGTTTTCCTTACATCTGTTTAGCTGCTCCTTCTCAGTCTCCTTTGCTGGATTTTAGTATAAGTTATACCAGATAACCAGGAGTGTACCCCAAGGCTTTATACTGGGGCCATCTTCTTTTCTCCTTCTATCATTTTTCATCAGCTTCCATAGATTCACTAGTAATTTCAATGCCAAACTTTGTTCAGCCCTAATCTTTCTCTTGACCTCTAGTCTCACATATCCAACCTCCTGTTAGATATCTTGAATGTCTCATCTATGGATTTCCCATAACCTTGGAATTTTCAAAACTGAACTCATTATCATTGACAAGTCCTCCTTTCTTTCTAACTTCCCTAATTCTGTTGAAGGCACCACACTCCCAGTTACCCAGGCTTACAATTTAGGTGTCACACTTGACTCATGACTCTCTTTACGCCCCCATATCCAACCAAATCTTGTCAATTCTACATTCATTACATCATTGGTATATGTTCCCTTCTTTCCTATAACACTGCCATACCATCCTGATACAGATCCTCTTCACGTTGCACCTGAACTATTTTAAGAATTTTCTGCTTGGTCTTCCCACCTCATTTCTTATCACTACAATTCATCTTTTACTCAGCAGTCAAAGTGGTCTTCCTACAACATAGGTCTGACCACGTATCCCTACCCTCTGAAAAAAAAACTCCAGTGACTCCCTATTACTTCCAAGATAAAATATAAAGTCTTCTGTTTGGTTTTGAAAACCCTTCACCTGACTCTTTCCTACCTTTCTAATCTTCTTATACTTGACTCTGTTCCATGTAATCTATAATCCAATGATATCAGCCTCCTTGCCATTTCTTGCCCAGAATGCTATTTGCACTCTACCTCTTGACTCTGGGAACTGTAATTTTCTCTTGTCTTTATCCCATGGAGGAAAAGCATCTCTGGCTTTCATCAAGTCTCAGTAGCCTTTCTCAGTCCCCTTCACTGCTAGTGCCTTTCCTCTGAGATTATTTCCAATTTATCCTGTATGTATATCTTGTTTGTATTGATGAGGAAGGGTTTGCCCAGAGACACACAATTAAAAAGTGTGGGTAGCAGGGTTATAACTCAGGTCTTTCTGATTTTGAATCTTTCACTGAATCCATTGCACCATCTCACCATCTTCTGTCAATCCATGGCTAAAGATTGCAGTCATGGAATTTATAGAAAATATGTGATTACCTTTTCCAGTGTGACTGCAACTAGGATTGAACTGTGATCTCTGCCACCTAAGACTTCTTACTCTTTCTGTCTCAGCTAAAAGAATTCCTGGTCAAGGCCCTGATGATGCTGTCTTTCTCCTAAGTGTTTCTAAAGAAGTTTATCTAATAATAGAGGAGAAAACATTCTCATCCCATGAAACTTCAATATTAAGACTCAATAGCTAATTTATTGGAATGAAATCTCTTTATTGTGGTATAGTGGAAAGAAAAATGGATTTGGAATCAGAGGGTTCAATTTGAATTCTCCCTCTGCTACTTGTGACCTTGGACAAGCTCCTGATGCCACCCCTAGGCCTCAGATGACTCATCTGCAAAAAAAAAAAAAAAAAAAATCAGGGTTGTACTTGTAGAGTAAATGATCTCCAAGGATCTTTCCAAATCTAGATCCTATTCCCAGATCATCTTGAGGGTCTCTTTTATCACTATGAGTCTTGTATGAGTCTATGAAGAAAAACTTCCAGTGTGGACTGTATCAATATGGTCCAGAGAAGCAGCTGAGTTACACATTTTGGCATATTTGTTTTATGTCTAGTAATGAATCACCTAAGGTCCAGAAGACTTTTATCAGCTTTCCCACAAGTAATGGGATAAAAAAGCAACATCTAATATAAATTCACAAGGCCAAGACATGAGGGATTTTTTTTAAAGTCACAGAAAAATTAATTTCATTTTCTTTCTATTGTTGTAACATAATTGTAATTCCCATATTTTCTGAAGGAAAATTAGGTATTCCTTTTTGTTGGCCTTTATTGAAAATATACACTCTTTTCTAGAAATATGAATTATCTCAGAAAATCCTGGACCGAGGGGGTTCTATGTAGGCATAACAATAGTGGTTTGTAGCAATAGTGGTTCTTTTCCAAAGAAGTAAATCTACTCTAGACCTTAATTAATACAATTAAATTTGGATGTGGGGGGTAGGAAAAAGAAGAGAAGGCAGAATTGTTACCTTCATTTTGTAAATGGGAAAACTAAATCTCTGTAGAAATCAGCAGCAGGAATATGAACAGAGCCTTGATTTTCTAACTCTTGAGTGAGCACTATTTTCTTAGATCACATATTAGTAACTCCTCACTTTATCAAGTCTTGTTTGAATTTTTCAACATTCCAAATTGTGTGAAAGTGAAATTTTCCCTGGTATCTTTCTAGGCTCACACATTTCTTTGTAAGTGTTTTCATGAGGCCCCAAACCTTTTAGGGTTAGAAAGTCATATGTATAATAATCAACCCAACAAAAATTGGGGAGAAAAACTAAAAAGGAAGCCACAACCTAGGGCACTTTGGAAGTTGAATTACTTGGCATTTAGCAGTAAGGGGCAGGCAATTGAGGTTCAGTGACTTGCTCAGGGTTACATACCTGGGAAGGGTCTGGGGCCAGATTTTAACCCAGGTCCTCCATTCTTCAGACTTGGTTCTCTATCTCTGGAGCCACCTAGCTGCTTCCCCACCTAACCCTCCTTTTTATTTGCAGTGGAAAAGAACACTGGATTTAGAACTAGAATACATGTATTCAATACCTCCTCTGACATTACCTATGTAACTTTGGGCAAATAATTTAAATTCCCTGGGCTGGCCTCAGATTCCTTGCTTATAAATGAGAAGTTGCCCTCAGGAACTTTCAAAGTCTCATCCTTTTCCAAATCTATAAAGTTAAAAGTGCTATCTGATTCTAATATTCTCTGATGCTAATCTTGAGAAGGATCTCTCCAAATGTCCAAATACATTTGGGTCCATCTTATACTTTACAAATAGGTTTAAACTGCTCTCTCACAAATTTCTTGGTGCTTCCAAAAATGCACACCTTGCAAAATACTCACCTGGCATATTATCTCTGGACAGTTTTATCACTCTCCTAAGCCAATCTGCCTTCTATTTTTAAAGAAAAAGTTGGGTTATGGTATATAATTGTAATGGAATACTATTATGCCATAAGA
>NC_058132.1:592030551-592075551 GCF_016433145.1 Gracilinanus agilis | reverse complement strand
ATCTTGTCTAGTGAAAAAGGGCATCAGGTTTATTTCCCTTGGACAGAAAAAATAGCAAGAGGTGGGGGTTATAAACACCTTCTTTTTTTTTTTTTTTTTGGTGCAGAGGCAATGTTTTGCTTCATAGTTTTTATCTGTATTTGTACCTTATTCCTTTCTTAGAATTTAAGCTCCATGAAGGCATGGATTTTGTCTTTTCATGGTCTGATAATTTGAGAGCTTTGGTGGATTGCAAATATAAATATAAGTCAATATGGGGGCCCAAAAAATTAAACCTTCTAAGGAAAGAAAATGGCACTCTCCCTATATTCTGCCATGGTCTAATTACTTTTGGAGTCTGATATTAAAACCCTTACTTGCGTCTGAGGTTCAATTTGAATTCAAGACCTCCTGTCTTCAGGCTTGACTCTCTATCCCCTGAGCTTCCCACCTAGCTTCCTCCACATGTTTTAAAATTAGTCATATCCAGATATCTATATCCATGAGTCTTCTCTTATAAGAAAGAAAAATTGTTAAAGACCAACTAAAACAGTGATCATTTCTGTGGAGTTTTAAAAAACCCTTACTTTTTCTTTAGAATCAATGTTAAGTAAGGGTTCCAAGGCAGAAGAGTGGTAAGGGCTTGGCAATTAAGTGACTTGACCAGGACCATACATGTAGGAAACATCTGAGGTCACATTCGAACCCAGAACCTCCCCTCTTTAGGCCTGTTCACTATTCACTGAGCCACTTAGTTGCCTTCACATACTCCCCTCTTAATCAGTATTCATTCAGCATCCGGTGCTCCTTTCGCCATGTCACACCACTACTCCGATAGAATGAATGCCAAAGAGCAATGTGCCACGTGTGCTTTAAAACATGGTAGAGAGCTAATTAATGGCCCCAAATGGCTCTAGCTTAAAATATTGCTTATCAAGGCTACCTTCAGGCAGAATATTCACAAGCACTACATTTTGATTTCCTGAAAGTTGCTGAATCTCAGCATTCCTTGGTCTTTGCAAATGTCACAACCACCATGTTTTCCAGTTATGGAATGAAGAGAACAATGACTTAGTATAGTGCATTTCCCTTAGTAGAGTGCATTTCCCCTGATGTTGATTGCTTTATTGAAGGAATTAGGTAGGATTTTCAGAGGACCAGTTGAAAACTCTAATCCTGAAAAGAAAATGAAAAAAAAATTGTTTTTCTTCCCTAGCAACCCTGAGGCTCGGGGCAACTCTAAGGCAATTGTGTGTGTGTGTGCTTAAAAGAATATTCTCCATCTAAATCCATAAAAATTCTTGGCGGAGGAGTCTCACCACAGCTATTGTTCCTGAAACTCCTTCTTGCTGTGTTTGTTCCAGCAGAGCCAAATGCCACGAGGAAACAGACAGTAAGACAGAAAACAGAGGGAAGGAATGAAAGGAGCCAAAAAAGGGACCCACAGCTGTCTGGGATGCTCAGGTGAAGACAGAATTAAGTGAACTGAGGAGACCATCTCCTAAGTAGTTTTGGAATGGCTGCCATATGGGCATAGCTCTGCAACATGCACGTCAGCCCTTCATATGGAATGCATATGGAGGCCAGGGCCACTTGGCGCCAACCAGACGCAGAGAGGGCTTTTTAAAAGCCTGCATCCTCTGGCTCATAAAAAGGCTGCTTGAATCATGACACTGATGCTGCCCGGCTGACCAGAGCTCTCTCTCCTTGGGGAGGTGGGAGGCAGAAGGAAGCCTTCTTCACCAGAACCCCTGGCTCAGGGAGTGGATGGATAATGGTAGTCCTTAGGGGGATGGGAATGGATAGACAGATTACTCAGGGACTGGGAAGGAAACAAGAGCTAAGATCAGAAGCTCAGGCTTGCTGAGCTGTCACAGCCCAGTTGGAGAGCAAATCTGCCAAGTACCTCTCCATCGTCTGAAAGGAAAAGCTAAGAACCTAATCTATCTTCTTCCCTCTGGAGACACCTGCAAGACCTACAGCAAAGAGAACTTCAGAAAAGAGGGTACAAAGAGCTTGCAGCCAGAGCAGTTGCCAAGTGCACTGTTCCCTCTCTGTTGCTGGCCCCTGCCCTCTCTCATTTCTCTTCTTTTTGGAGCATCATATGAGCTCACATTGGCTAGGACTGTTTAGAAAAAGAAGGCTCAGTTCATACAAATCTTCCCAATTCTTCCCTTTTCCTCAATTCTTACAGCACAATAATATTCCATTGCCCTCATATGCCATGATTTATCCTGCCATTTTGTCGATCTGTCAATAAGCACTTATTAATCACCTACTATGTGCTAGGCATTTGGGTTAAGTACTGGGGATAAAAAAGAAGCAAAAGTCAATCTCTTCTGTCAAGGGACTCACAATCTAACAAGCAAATAAATAAACAAGTTATAGACAGAAAATAATTGAGAGAGAAGGCCTTAGAATGAAGAAAGTCTGGGAAAAATTTCCTAGAGAAGACAGGATTTTAGTTATAGCTCGAAGGAAACCAGGAGGTGTAACTGAGGAAAGGTAGCAAATGAAAAGCTAGCCAGACATGGAGAACAGCTGGAGAAAATGCCCAGAGATGAGGGATGGAGGTCCTTGTTCATGGAATAGGATTAAAGAAGTTGAGAGTAAGGTATAAAAAGACTGGAAAGGTTCAGAGGCAGGTTAGGAAGGGCTATGAATTTTGTGTTTGATTCTGGAGGCAATAGGGAGTCACTGGAATTTATTGAGGGGGGGCAACATGGTCAAACTTGTGATTTTGGGGAATCATTTTGGTGGTTGAAGAGAGGATGTATTGGAATGGAGAAAGACGAGGCAGGGAGAGCCACCAGTCGACTGTCATAGCCGTCTGAGTATGAGGTGATGCTCTAAGGTGGTGGTCGTGTTGGGAAAGAAGGTGATGCATTCAAGAAATACTGAAAAGGTGAAACCAGCAAGCCTTGGCAATACATTGAATATGAGGAAGTAAAAGAGAATGAGAAGTTGAAGATAATGTGTAGTTTTTGAGCCTGAGAGACTGGGGGTATGGTTTTGCTTTTGATAGCAACATGGATAGTTGGACAGGTTAGAGGTGGAGGTTTAGGAGAAAAGATACCAAGTTCGGTTTTAGTAATGCTTAAGAAGTCTATCAGACATCCATCTAAAAATGACTATTTTATTTTTAATTTTTATGGGAGGGCCAAGGCTAGTCTTGTATCAGAGGGAAGAAAGGCAGTTGGTCTAGACACGAGACATTCTCCTAATGAAGGATTCCTCTTAGTTTTCAGTTCTTTGCTCCAACAAAAAAGAACTTAACTATCCATACTTGTTATGAAGGTTCATTTTTTTCCCCTGTGGGTGTGTGGAAGAGAAAACAAATCTTTGTTAATTGAAAAAAGTAAAATAAAATGAAGGTTAAAGTAAACAAATTATGAAAACTCCTTCCCTCGTGCAAAGGGTGCTGTTGTGCTTTGGTCAAATGAAATCAAAGGAACCCAGATCTAGAACTGGGAGGGTCCTCAGTTGTCTGATGATTTAACAGATTAGGAAACTGAGCTTCAGGGACTTGCTCAAGGTCATACTAATAGTAATGATCAGGGGTAGGATTTGAACTCAAGTGCTTTCATTCCCAAATCCTAGTTCCTTTTATTTTTCACTGTCCTTACCTTTCCTAATATCATACTGAGGTGGGCAGCCAGCTCTAAAAGAGAGGAGGAATATCACTAGATATTTTCTAAGTCTGGGGAGAGAGGTATAAAGTATGCTTTTATTCTTAGTTGAATCAGGGTTAGATGGGTCGACAGAGACTAGGACTAATTATCCTTGCTCACTAGATTATAAGTTTCTGTCCTGCTAATGGATTATAAGAGTCCTTAGAGCTCTCGATGTTCAGTACCCAGAGACAAGGACCAGGCTGCCCCATCCTTGTAATAGCTCTTTAGTGCAATACTCATTCATTGAAAAGGAGACATTGTGTGGCTCTATCTTCTTCTTGCTCAACCTCTTGCTCCTTGTGGCCCTCATCAGCAGGTCATTCTCAGATTCCTTCTTCCATCTTGCTGTAGGGCCAATGGGGAAGACCGGACCTGACAACCCTTGATCTCATCCCTACAGCCTCCTGGAGGAGGTGGGCTGGGGCCCTTCCTCCTGCTCCTCTCCATTCTATAGATAGGAGACCTTTGGCTATTCTTCCATCTGACAGTCTAGGGAAGCTAATAGTGTCCAATTTAGTTCCAGGACACAAGCTCTTCTCCGATCCCAAGGCACTTCTCTAGCAAACCTGAGCACCTTTGTATAAAGCTCTCTGTTCTTCAGACAGCTCTCCTTGGCTTCTCCCTACCAGAGCCAGAGAGGAAGACAAAGGAACATGGCCCCATTTCTTACTGGATAAGTACCTAGGGCTCTGAGGAAGGGGTCAATCCTGCCCTTGTTCTGGGAACTCTTTCTCCATCAATCTGGAAATTTTGACAGGGACCTTAGAGGGCATCCTATCTTGTCTCCCCTCACCCCAGTCCCTTACTTAGACAGGAGAACCCACCATTGGGCCATGTCGCCATGTCTATCTTTCTATCCTTCAGGCAAGAGTTAGAGCCCCAGTTCATTGAGATTGGAAATCTGAGTTAGCAACTGCTGTTTCCATTTCTTCTCTGAGTCCTAAACTGGCTTGAAAAGTGCTTATAAAGGGCTGAGAATTGGGGGAGGAGGGTGCAGGCATATACTAGCATAAAAGGTACATGAGTTCTGGCCAGACACAGGCAGTGAGCTGGACAGCTCTGGGCTGTGGCCCAGAAGGAATTAACATTGATCCCAAAGGAAATGAGAGTGTTCAACTCTCAAAAAAAAATCTATTGGACATCTGTTTCTATCTATGGAAAAAGGAGAAAGAATAGGAGGAAAAAGAGAAGAAAACCCTTTAAACTTTTAAAATTATTTTCTAAAACTTCCCACAATGGCTGGCTCCTTTTCCTGAACATGTAGAGTTCTTTTTTAAAAATTTAATTTAATTGATTAATGAAGAAAAATTTTCCATGGTTCCATGATTCATGTTCTTTCCCTCTCCTCCTCCCACCCCCTCCCATAGCCAACATGCAATTCCACTGGGTTTTACATGTCATTGATCAAGACCTATTTCCATATTATTAGTATTTGCACTAAAGTGATTGTTTAGAGTCTACACCCCAATCTTATCCCCATCAACCCATGTGATCAAGCAGTTATTTTCCTTCTGTGTTTCTACTTCCACAGTTCTTTCTCTCCATATGGAGTGCGTTCTTTCTCATAAGACCCTCAGAATCATCATGGATCATTGCATTGCTGCTAGTAGAGAAGTCCATTATATTCGGTTTTCCTGATTCTGCTCCTTTTGCTCTGCATCAGTTCCTAGAGATCATTCCAGTTCACATGGAATTCCTCCAGGTTTTTATTCCTTTGAGCACAATAGTATTCCATCACCATCAGATACTACAATTTGTTCAACTATTCCCCAATCGAAGGGCATCACATGTAGAGTTCTTAGCACTTCCTCGGTGCAGGCATACCTTGTTGATACAATGCACAATAAATAAGTTAGAATACCAAAATTGTCAGTGATAATATTTTTATATAATGTGCTGCCATCTTTGGGCTATTGAGGGCCTCTTTGTTTTGAAATTTGGAAACACCTTCTGTCCCATCATTTTCCCTTTCTCAGTCTCTTTCACCGTTTATTAGCTCCACCAAGTATAACACCAATCCCTTAAGGAAGAGGAAGTCCATATTCCTCATTTAATTAGAAAGGATCACAGATTCATAGATCTAGAGCCAGAAGGGACCTCAGCGGTTATCTAGTCCAACCCTTCATTTTACAGATGAGAGAACTGAGTCTCAGGGAGGAAGTGACTTGCAACAGGTAGTAGGGGGCAGAGTATGGATTCAGAGCCAACACTTTCCAATGGAGAGAAAAGTACTTGTGACATTTATAAGGGAGTCTTTTTTGAAATTTGACCTTGAGGATCCACATTTTAAAGCAATAGTAATTGGCCATTCTGAAGATAATCTCTTTGTTTCTCCAGTTATTGACGGATAACATTTCATCACCCAACAGTTCTGCTTCCAAGACCAGCTACCTTCTCTCATTTGACCTCAAGGTAAGAGGGAAAGGTATGAGATGGAATCTATATTTCCCCCCAATAATGAAGGAGTGAAAAGTGAGGGAAGAAGCAGGTTAGGGGAGCAGGGAAACCTCATAGGAGAGACTTTCAACTTAAGGCTTTGCGAAGGGAAGTATGAGCCCAGGTGTAGGAAGCTATTTAAAAGTTTTAAATTTCATTAAGGGACAGTTTGTTTTTTATCATTTAGAAAGGTGTTTAGAGTAAAAACTCCAAAGTAAAGGGGTAAAGTTGTGATTATTGATAAAGACAGACATTATTTCACAACCTAGGTCTGAATTCTAGACTACAAGCTTGAGAGGGTGAGAAGAATGTTTGAGTTAATTTTTATTTCTCCTCCAGTGCCTAGCACAGTGCCTCACACTCTCAAAGAACAAAGAAGGCACTTAATACTTAATGAATGAACGAATGAATGAATGAATGGTGCAATATCTTAGGAACATTTTGAATCTCAGTAATGAATAGAGCAAAAGCTTTGGGGTCAGTCAGTCAATGTTTATTGACATCATTGTGTGTCTGAGTGTAGTAAGCCTGGCATAGATGGGACAATGATTGGATACATGGAGCTATTTGCTATAGAAATGAAACCAAATTGTGTCCATACTTACTGTGAATCATAAATAGAGGAAGAAGACTTTAACAGGTTGTTTCCATAGTTACCAGCCTTAAGAAGAGAGACTGCCTGGTGTCTGGAAAAACACTAGACTAAGGCTGGGAACTAGGAATCAGAAAATCTGTATGCTTGTCTGGGCTCTGGCATTTATTTTATTTTGGTAAACCTTTACTTTCTGTGTTAGTGACACACTTTAAGACAGAAGGACAAGGGCTAGGCAAACAGGGTTAAATGACTTCACACAACTAAGAAGTCACACAACTAAGAAGTGTCTTAGACCAGATTGGAACCCAGGTCCTTCTGATTCCAGACCTGGCTCTCTATCAGCTGTGCCACAGGGCTGCCCTTCTGGCATGCACTTTAAACTTTGGACTTTGTGCCCTCTTTGAGCTGCATTTCCTTCATCTTTACAATGCTCCATTCTATGTGCAAGGTTGTTACATGGATCAAATGGAAAACTAATTATTAATCCATCCATCCATCAATTTATTAGCACCTTCTGGGTACCAGGTACTGTGTTGGGCATTGGAGATACAAAGACAAGGGAAAATAAGCCCTACCCCTTAGGGGCCTTCCATTCTAATGGTAAAGACAACATGTGCATATTATATATGTGTGTGTGTGTGTGTGTGTGTGTGTGTGTATGTGTGTGGTCAGCTAGATGGTACAGTGGATAAAGTGCTAGGCTTCTAGAGCCAGGATTCATTTTTAAAAATTTTTTAAATTAATTTTAATTAGTGATTAATAATAATAAAATTAATTATATTAAATTTATATTAAATTAACCAAATCTAGCCTCAGCCTCTTACTAGCTATGTGACCCTGGGCAAGTTATTTAATCTTATTTACCTTAGTTTCCTCAGTTGTAAAATGAACTTGAGAAGAAGATGGAAAATCATTCCAGTATCTTTGCCAAGAGACATGACAAAAGATGTGTATATGTAAATGTGTATGTATATATATGCATATATACACATATATATATATATATATATATATAAATATATACACACACACATAGGTAGGTGCTGTACAAAAAAACAACAACTATGTAATTATTTTGGCAGGAAAAGCAATACCAGGACAAATCTCATGTGGAGGTTGCCTCAGTGCTGAGTCTTGGTAGAAACCTGGTATTCCAAGAGAATGAAGTAGGGAAGGAGGAAGGACATTCCAGCCTTGGAAGACAGCTAATGCAAAGATATGGAGGAAGGTGATGGAGTGTGATGTGGGAGCAACAGAAAGAAGGTCAGCTGGCATGTAAATTATTATCTAAATGTGAAAGATTGTTTTTATTAAGAAGCGAGGCCAATCTAGTCAATTTGTTGCTGTTGAGTTGTTTCAGTTGTGTCCCACTCTTCATGACTCCATTTGGAGTTTCTTGGCAAAGGTAATGGAGTGGTTTGACATTTCCTTCTCCAGGTCATTTTATAAATAAGGGAACTGAGGCCAACAGGGTTAACTGATTTGCCCAGGATTCACACCTTAAGTGTCTGAGGCCAGATTTGAACTCAAGAAGACTTATCTTCTTGACTCTAAGCCTGACACTCTATCCACTGCATCCTATGTGTATCTATTCAAAATATTTATTTGTTAATTATATTATATATTTATTATAACATCAATTTATTATTTACTATATTATATAATTTACTTATATTTATTTATTATATATTATATATCCATTTTATATATTTTTATTTAGCATTTATATGGCACTTTAAGGTTGCCAAACACACTTGGGGCTGAGGTTAATGTGGAGTAACCTTAGGCAAGCCACGTCTTCATGATGGGTTTCTATTTTTTCATCTACAAGATGGGAGAAAATGCTACTTTTCTGTTGGATATTACACAAGATGGTGGACAGGATCCTATCTGCAAAGTCCTTTGATCTCTTTAAAAAAAAGAAAAAACTATCAAAACAAGCGATTATTGTCATTTTGCTTTACTTTGTTTGGTTAAAGACATGTGATTTCATCCATGTAGGGAATTCTTGGTGAAGAAACTTCATCTTCCAATACAGACAGATAACTTCTGAAGTTAACTTCAGAAACAATTGTCTGAGGTCCTAAGAGGTTAAATGATTTAACTGGGGTCACATATTCATTGTGTTTCAAATGTGACATTTGAATCCAGGTTATTCTGATTCTAAGACTGACCTTTTAATTTTTCTCAATCGTTGTTGCCATCATTATTGTTCTTTTAAAAATACTTTATTTTCCCCCAATTATATATAAAACTAATTTTAACATTCATTTTTAAAAAGTCCTTATTTTCCACGTTAGAATCAACTAATTGTTGGTTCTGTAAGATTAAAATCAATATTCAATACCTCCAAGAATTATATTTAATAAGATTTGTTAATAATCAATTGAAGTAGAAGAAATAAAGGACAAAAGTAAAAGCCTGAGTAAAAGCTACGTGAGTGAAATTCTTCTCCCTGGCACTCACCCAACCTCCACAAGTCACAATCCAGTGAAAAAAAGCAAGGGGTGGGGTCACCTGAAAATATATTCTACGTACATAAGTATGTAATGGGAGAAGGAAAATGGAATACTGGGAGAGAGAGTCCTGGGGTTCAAAATTCTAATGACACAGTTCCAAGGCAGAAGAGTGGAAAGGAGTTAAGTGACTTGCCTACACCATCATTATTGTTAAAGAGAAAGGAGAGGCCCTGAAGGATCAAAGATGAGTAAATTTTGGGTTGATTTTCAGAAATCCAATGAAAGTGGTTTTGGGGATTTTGAAAGAATTATAAAATAAAAGTGATTCTTTGTGAGCATTTATATAGTAAATTGAATGGACCAATCTGACTGGTAAAAGAGGAGAATGCTACAGAAATAGTCTATCTAAGGAACAACTACTACCAGGTCTGGAGTTGGGAATACCTGGGTTCAAATCTGATCTCAAGACACTTCCTAACTCTGTAACCCTGAGCAAGTCACTTAATCCTGATTGCCTAGCCCTTGCCACTCTTATGTCCTAGAACTGATACAAAGATAGAAGGTAAGGACTTTAAAAAATAGTCTATTTGGCATTTAGCAAGGCATTTGCTCAAGTCTTTTATAATATTCTTGTAGATGATACAGAAAGATATGGATTAGAAGGTTGACCAGTGATCCAGGCTGAGAAATGGGTGAGTGACTGGCCCAAAGAGTGGTAGTTAAAGAACTGTGATCAGTGAAAGAAAACTATTAGAAAACTATAAGGTTAATATCTTAGTGAGTAAAGTGGTAGGCCAGGACCTGAGTTAAAATTTGACCTCATACCTTTCTTAGATGTATGACCATGGGTGAGTCACTTAACTGCTTTTTGCCTTAGTTTCCTTATCTGTAAACTGGGGATCATAATAGTACCTTCCTCCCAGGGTTGTTATGAGAACCAAAGAACATTCTATTTATTAAATACAAATATATTATTAAATATAAAAACATAAAATTTTAAAATTAAATAACTATTAAATAAAACACATAGACAATGCTTAATAAATTCTTGTTTTCCTCCTTCCACAGTCCTGTTCTGTTCAACACTTTTATCAAGAACTTGGATAAAAGCTTAGAAGGCATGCTTATTAAATTTGTGAATGACACAAAGTTTGCCAGAAGAGCTAGCTGATAAAGTTAAAATCTGAAGAGGTCCTGACAAGCTGGAAGGATAATAGAAACAAATATTAAATGATATACTTGGATTCAGAAACTCAACAGTATAAATACCAGGATAGAGAAATGATTAGATGACATTTTGTGTGAAAAAAGGAAAAAACAATAACTGAATATTTATAGATATACTGATTCAAAGGGAATGAACAGGATGTCCCAATGGAAGAATCATATCGAGAAGGAGGGAGGTGTTGACACTGCTGAGTGCTGCCTTGCCTAGAGGATGTCTGGAGTCCTGTGATAGAGAGTTCTGGGCATCATCTTTTAGGAAGACCACAGATCCACTGAAAGTGACCAGGAAAGTGAGACGACTGGCTGAAAGAATTGGCAATATTTAGTCTCAAAAAGACAATGTTGTAAGAGGAACATGAAATCTTCCTTTCAGCCTTTAAAAGGCTGTCATATGAGAGATGAATTAGACTCTTTGCCTTGTGGGGGTGGGTGAGGAGGCAGGAGTAAAAGTAGGAACAATGGCAGAAGTTGTAGGGAAACATTTTTGGTTTCATATAAAGCAAAGTTTCATAGTAATAAAAACTAACCATTTATGGGCATGGGCTAACCCCTGTGGTAGTGATTTTCTCCATCCCTGGAGGTCTTCATACAGGAGCCTGTCAGCAATGCTACGGAGAGGATCCTTCCTCAGATTCTGTTTGGCCTCTGGGTTAGCTACCTTTAGGCTTCCAGATGCTGTGGTTGTTTGAGTATTATTACACCTCACTTATCATTTGTTATTGGTCCTCCTGGAGATAGTTCTTTGAAGATGATAAATGAAGGAATACTGAAGCTCGCAGAAAAAATAAAAAAAGAGAAAGTGCTTCGGGACATACGGACGTGTCCAGCAGTGTTCAGACCACAACTTGGCCCGGATTGCTATCAATAAACAAATGCTTTACTGTTTATTGAGTGAAGAGATAAACTCTCTCCTCCTGTGATGCTTGCTCATTACTGACAGGTTCAGTCAAGGCTCTCAGGGCAGTATGCCAGCAGAATTCATAGGCTGCTCCACTGTTCTCAAAGGAAGATTTGAGATAAACTGTTGCACTCTTCTCTCTCTCTCTCTCTCTCTCTCTCTCTCTCTCTCTCTCTCTCTCTCTCTCTCTGTCTCTTTCTCTTCCTCTCTTCCTCTCTCTCTCTTTCTTGCTTCCTCTGTCTCTTTCTCTCTCTTGCTTCCTCTGTCTCTTTCTCTTCCTCTCTTCCTCTCTCTCTTTCTTGCTTCCTCTCTCTTCCTCTCTTTTTCTCTCTTGCTTCCTCTCTTTCTCTCTTTTTCTCTCTGTCTCTGTCTCTCTCTGTTCAGTGACACTTGGGGAACCTGATGGATAAATAGTTTCAGGGGAGAAGAAATCATAAAATGCAGTCATGTCTTTTGAAGACTTCTTTTCCATCCTTTGTACAGCCCTTAATAAAGCACAGTGCTATGGAGAGTCCAGGGCATACAAAGACACATCACCAAAGGAGCTTATGCTTATCTGTGGGACACAACACGTATGTACATCAGAATGGACAGAACACACACAAAATAAATACAAGATAATTTAGAGAAACGTTGATGTCGCTGTTTAGTTGTTTTGGTCATGTCTGTCTCTTCATGACTTCATCTGGGATTTTCTTGGTAAGGATACTGCAGTGGTTTGCCATTCCCTTCTCCAGCTCATTTTACAGTAGAGGAAACCAAGGCAAACAGGGTTAAGTGACTTGCTCAGGGTCACCCAGCCAGTAGGTGTATGAGGTCAGATTTGAACTTAGGAAGACGAGTCTTCCTGACTCTAAGCCTGGTACTCTTTCCACTCTTCCTCCTAGTTGTCCAAGTTAGAGAGGTAGATTGGAATAGTATATATACAGATGACTTTGGAGTCAGGAAATTGTGAGTTCAAGTTCTGTCATTGACAAATACTAATTGTACGATCTAGATTATGTCACTTAAATGGTCAATTCTCCAGCCAGTGCTCTAAGACCTAGAGTTCAGGAGTAGGTGCTTGACCTGCATTCTTCACATGGAAATTCCTTATTTTAACAAAATCATAGGTCCAGTGTCTATGATTTGAGGAGGAAGGGTGCTAGGATATGGAAGAATCAAAAAAGGCTACATGGCAAAGTTGATGTTTGAGTTAAGCCTTGAAGGAAACGAGAGGATTCCAAGAGGGAGAGGATTCTTGGAATGGGGGATAACCAAGGCAAATCACTGAGACAGGAAATGAAGGAAATTAGGTTCCCTGGATCTTGAGATGTTGGAAGAGGTGTGATATATAGAAAAGCTGAAAATAATGTAGATTGGAGCTCCATTGTAAAAGGCTTAGGGACATAGGAATAGAGGAGCGATGTGGTCAGACTTTGTAATATAGGATTTTAGCATTGAACAACTGGAATTCCAACATGGCAATGCTAAAATCCTATATTACAACTTGTACTTCAAGAAAATCACTTTAAGGGCAGCTAGATAGCATAATGGATAGAATGCCTGGTCTGGAGTCAGGACCTGGGTTCAAATCTGATCTCAGACACTTCCTAGCTGTGTGACCCTAGGCAAGTCACTTAGCCCCAATTACTTAGCCTTTACTTCTCTTCCAAATGATACTAAGACAGAATGTAAGAGTTTTAAAAAAAAGGAAAGGAAAGAAAATCACTTTAGCATTTGTGTAGAGGATAAATTGAAAAGGGGAAGAGACTTGAGTCAGGGAGACCTGTGGGAAGCCATTATGATAGTCCATTCAATAAATCATGAAGACCTGAAATATGGTTGTTATGTTAATGAAGGGGTCAGATATGGGTGATATTTTGGAAACAGAAATGATAAGATTTGGCAATTGATTGGATATGTGGGGTGAGAGAGAGTGAGAAGTCAGAGCTAACCATTAAGAGTGTGAACATAGGATAATAGAACAATAGTGGTGCCCTCAGTAGGAATAGGGAAGCTTGGGAAAGGGGTGGGTTTGTACATTAGAGGCTATCTAATATAATATAATGAAAGAAGTCCCTCATTTTAGGCAGAAATGAGACCTGATAAATTTAAGTAACTTGCTCAAGGTCAAATAGGTAATAGCTGAGATGGAATTTGAACCCAGGTTCTCTGATTCCAAATCTACCATGTTTTCCATTGTATAAATGTACCTCAGAGAGATTGCAGATTTGGTTCCAGACTGCCACAATATATTGCAATAAATAGAGGCATCCATTTTTTTTTTGTTTCCTCATGTTTATAAAAGTTCCACTATATTGTAGACTATTAAGTATATAATAGTATAATATCTGAAAAATTTAATGTGAATATAGTAATTAAAAAATACTTTATTGCTAAAAAATGGTAACCATCATCAGAGCCTTTAGAGAGTTGTAATCTTTTTGCTGGTGAAGTTTGCCTCATTGTTAATGGCTGCTGACTTATCTGTGGGGGGTTGCTGAAGGTTGGGGTGGCTGTGGCAATTTCTTAAAATAAAACAACAATGATGTTTTCTGCATTGATTAAATCTTCGACTTGGAACACTTAGAGGCCATTGTAGGGTTATTAATGGGCCTAATTTCAATATTGTTGTGTTTCAGGGAATGGGAGGCCTGTGGAGAGGGAGAGAGACTGGAATGGCTGGTGAAACAGTCAGAACACACACAGTATTTATCAATTAAGTTCACCAGTCTTTTACGGTTCATGGAGCCCCCAAACAGGTACAATAGTTAACATCAAAGTTCACTGATCAGAGATCTCCATAACAGATATAATAATGTGAGCTGTTCCCCAATTGATAAATGGTCTAAAGATATGGACAGATAATTTTTGGATGAAGAAATCAAAGCTATATAGAGCCAAATAAAAATGCTCTAAATCATTATTGATTAGAGAAATGCAAGTAAAACAACACTGGGATATTATCTCACACCTATCAGATTGGATAAAATGATAAAAGGGAAAAATGACAAGTGTGGGAGGGGATGTGGAAAAATGGAGACACTAATACATTGTTGGTAGAACTATGAATTGGCCCAACTATTTTGGAGAATAATTTAGAATTATACCCAAAGAGTTATAAAACTGCATATATTCCACTATTAAGTCTGTTTCCTAAGTGATCAGGGAAAAGGGAAAAGAACCTATATATTCTAAAAGATTTATAGTAGCTCTCTTTGTGGTGACAAAAAAGCTAAAAATTGAGGGGATGCCCATCAACTGGAGAAAATAGCTGAACAAGCTGTGGCATATGATAATGATGAAATATGCTGCACTGTAAGAAATGACCAGCAGGTTAATTTTTTAAAAACACAGAAAGATCTATATGAAGTTATGAAGAGGAAACCAAGTAGAATGAAGACAACATTCCATAGAGCAACAGAAATATTTGAAGAATAACTTGTATATGTCCACATCCAGAGAAAGAAATGATAAATAAGATTAAATAAGACATAGTTTTATATGTAAGTTTATTTTGGTCAAAAAATGACTTCTCTAATGCAGGGAAGGGAGGGAAGGAGATATCTGGGAACTTTACTGTAAACAAAACAAACAGCACGAATTGTTGGAAAAATGGCACTGATAAGACTTGCTTGACACAGAGTGATCACAAACTTTCAATTTATAAAAACATGTAATATCTGTGAAATGCAATAGACCAAAGCACGATAAAATGAGGTAAGCCTGTACTACATTGCTTTCCTCGATATTTTTAGGTCTAATAAATGAAGTAATAAAAACAATTAACAAATAATTATCTATTTGAAACTTTGTGGGAATGTATAAGATCATAGGATTTTGATCTGGGAAAGGTTCTTGCAGATCATTGAATATAACTCATTCTATAGATAAAATAGGTGCTTGACCTGCATTCTTCACATAGAAATTCCTTATTTTAACAAAATCATAGGTCCAGTGTCTATGATTGGAGGAGGAAGGGTGCTAGGATATGGGAGAATCAAAAGAGGCTCCATGACAAAGTTGATGTTTGAGTTAAGCCTTGAAGAAAATGGGGTGGGGGGATTCCAAGAGGGATGGAGGGGATTCTTGGCATGAGGGATAACCAGGGCAAATCATTGAGACAGGAAATGAAGGAAAACTAGGTTCCCTGGATCTTGGGATGTTGGAAGAGGAGCGATATGCAACAAAGCTGAAAATAATGTAGGTTGGGATTCAGTTGCAAAAGGCTTAGGGAGCCATAGGAATAAAGGAGTGAGGATACATGCCCAGTTCTTGGCTTTACACCTCTTAGCATGTGGTCCTCCTATGTTCTGTTGCTTCTCTAGATAAGTAATAGTGAATAATATTTATGTTTTTAATAATATATTAAAAATAATAAAAAATAAAAAAAATTTTAATGGTGTTCCAAGTACTTTATATCCATTATATTGTAACAATCCTATGAGTTTAGGTTTTTTTTCTTTAACCTAACCTGTAATTTTATTGGGTCAGGGAATGTCCTAGAGAGGAAACTCTATCATTGCAGATCAGAACTAACCTCCTCTGCAACTGGACATTTTAGCCAACTGTTTGTGGGCCCTTAGAGATTAAGTGATTTGCCAGCGGTCACAAAATCAGTCTGTATCAAATGTAGGACTTGAATCTAGGCCTTCCTGATTCCAAGGTTTGCCTTCCATCTCCCATGCCACACTGACTGTCGATTACAAGTATTATTATCCCAAGAAGAAAACAGATTGAGTGACTGGCATAGTCAAATCACTGGAAAGTGACAGGGTTGAGACTCTGAGTGATAAGGGGGTGCTTGTTTGGGGTTCCCAGGGGCTGTATCTCCTGGACTTGTGTAGCAGGCACCCCCAACACCCATTCCATAAAGCACAAAACATCTTTAGATTGAAACAATATGACTGTTCCATCTCTGACCTTTTATTCTTTCTTCTTAGATGTTCCTGTTTTATTGCTCTTAACTTTGGTTTTCTTGGCATTTTAACTGGCCATGGCCTTGGCTGGAGGAGGAGGAGGAGGAGGAAAGAGAAAAAGAGAAGGAGGAGGAGGAAGGCCTCTTTGGAGTTGGATACACTCACCACAGGCAGCACATAGAGCCTAGATTTTCATGGCCTTCTCAGAGTCTCTTCCCTCATATAGGATGGGGCCCCAGGAATACTGCCAAGAAACCAAGACTTTCACAGACACATTCTCCATGAGATGCATGCACATTTCTTTTACCAGGCTGGGGGTGGAGAGTGTCTTCCAAATGGTAGTTTGCTTTTTTTTTTTTTGCTTTGCTTTAAATTATAAAATGGAATGGAATCCTTGGTGCTTCCCTATATATCTGGGTAATTTCATTATGTACATTGTTCTCATTATTCTATTTCTTTTGCTCTGCACCTGTCCGTACAAATGTTCCCTGAGCACATCTTAGAATTCCTTAGATTTGTCATTTCTTAGAATGTGATCATATTCCATCATTTTTCTATCTCACATTATTTTTTGGTTTCTTTCATGTAACCTTCTATTTGTCTGTATTCCACCATCCCAATGCCGTAGGTAAGGAAATAGAGAGCCAATGAAGGTAGGTGACTCGTCCAAGCTACTGAATGTAGGAGCTAGGATTCAAATCTACGTTTTCATGCATCAAGACCAATGAAAGCTCTTTGCTACTTCTCTTTTACTGAAAATGACCAAGACCTTCAACGCCCAGTCAGTCTCTGGCTGGCAATCCATAGTATATGGTGAATAAGTTGATTTAAGCAAGAATGTTTAGAAAGGGGTGCCACAGGACTTAATTTCTCTCTATAATCTGATCTCTTCTAGTCCCTGAGTCAAAGGTCTTATTCAAGTTTTCATGAGTAATTAAATATAAATAACTGCAGTGAGAAACATTACGTTCATGTGGGTTAATTATTTTGCTGATTGCTTTTCTCCTGTTGATCACTGGCCCTCATTGGTAAGAAGATGGTATGGGTGGTTCCATGTAGTCACCTAAAAACCAAACTGGATGCTCATCTACCTCTCTCCCCGCCACCATATTTCTCTGAGCATGACCTTTGGTAGGACTGAAAGGCACATTGTAATTCCTGCTTTTGGCTTTCTCCAGATCTGATCAGGTTGCACCACTTTATGATGCCTGTACCATTTGGCTTGCTTAACTACTCATGTATTAGAGAAACCTGCCTGTTTGAAAAAACTTTAAGGCTCAGATTTAGAGGCAAATCCTCTAGGTAGCCCCATGGGGTTGATAGCTATGTTAGTCCTATGCTTGGCTCTCAGTGGAGGACTTCTGGGGCTCCTGAGCCTCTAAATGCCCCAAGCCACTCAAGTACCTGCACATGCTCAAGTCCTTGGAGACTGAATCCTGGTTACTTAGCATCATCTTTCATTTTATTTATTTTTCAGAATATTTTATTACTGCCTTTTGTCTTTACATTACTTTTCTATTCCCTTCCATACTGAATCTTCCTTTGTGATAAATGAAAAACAACCATGCAAAAACATTTGATTCAGAGTCATTTTGATAAATTGTATACTCTTCTGTTCCAGAAGTCCCCCACCTCTTTGTCATGAGTGAAGAGTAGAGTTTCATCTCATCCAGAACCTTCAATTATCTTTCTGTTATGTAGAGTTCAATTTTTTTTTTTAGGGATCCTTTTGTTTGCATTTCCTTAGTCTACTTCTTTTGGTTCTGCATCTGTTCATACAAATGTTCCCTGACTGCATCTCTAAATTCCTCAAACTTGTCATTTTTTAGTGCATACTAATATTCCTTTATAGTCCTATCCCATAATTTTTTGTTGCTATATTTCATTTGTCCTTTGAAAATAATTCCCTGCTAATATTACAGCTGAGCCCCAAATGGACAAGACTTGAAGGAATATATGCTGTTATAGTTCTTTTCACATGGTATACACCTAAAATATTAATATTAAACACAATAATAATAATAATAATAATAATAATAATAATAATAATGATAATGCTACTTCCTTTTTTAAAGGAAGCCCTTGGTACTTTTTAATAGTACGTTCACACCTGTCATTTCATTTTACCTTCATAATCACCTTCGTAAATGGGAAGGGAAACTATGATATAATCCCTTATTTTTTTTTGTGTGTGTGTGTGGGGTTGGATAGGATGCCATCCTACTCAACTTATTCCCATATCTTCAGTCTATGTATATTCCTTTTAATTGTCTTAATGATAGATTTTTGTTTTTATTATTTTAAAATATTTTTCCATGGTTACATGATTCGTGCTCTTTTCTCCCACCACAACCCCACCCCCCACCCCCGTATCCAACACACAATTCCACTGGGTTTTACGTGTAATGATAGATTTTTTATGAGTTTCAACTATTAAAAGCTCTGTGATATAATCAAAAGGTTGCTGGGCTCTATAAGATCTGGGTTCTTGTTCCAGCTTTGTCACTTACTTGTTGGGGGATCTTGGCCAAATAAATCTCCCTCTCTTCACTAGTTTATAAAGTGTAGACTTCATGGTGGCCAAGGGTTTTTTTTTTCCTCCTCAGCTCTAATATCCTATGATTTTATGATCCCAATTTGATTGATGAAGAAACAAGTACTGAGAGGTAAAAATGATTCTGCCCTAGTCAGAGAGCAAAGCCAAGATTTTCTAGAACCTGAGGCATTTTTCTTCCAACCTTGTTCTCTTTTGACCTTCAGCTTTTGTTTGCATGGTCGCCATACTGTCTTTGTTCGTGGTACACCTGGTGGTTCTGGCCAATTCAACTGGCAACATTCTACCACTCAGATACGGCACAGTTAAACTCTATATTCTTAAAGCTTGTCTGCTTCGGCTCCCCAATTTTAATTTGCCATACAGGAGGCTTTAGGTGCCATTCATCCTTTTTCATGGGTCTAAGTTGGTGGAAATTAAAGCTAATAGATTCATTGTGCTGAGCCAGTTAGTTCTATCCCTTCTATAAGCATTTATTAAGAGGTGCAGGGTAAATAAAAGGAGAGAAAGGACATTTCTTTCCCTCTTGTAGGACTTGCCAGATAGGTCAGAAAAGGAGCATTATAAGAATATAAAGAACAGAAGATTTTTTAAAAATGGGAATGCAGTGATCCCTCACTTATTGTGAAAGTTATAAGTTCCAGATAGGTAAAATCCACAAAGTCGTGGGAGAGCAAACAGATCGATGCTATAGTCACTAAGCCAATCAGCACCCAGGATACAGAACACAGAGCTGTGATTGGTTGCCTTTCGTCAGCCAAACTTGCCCAGGCAGTAGTGGTGTACTGCATTTCCATCGTGTACAGTATGGTATTCATCTGCAAGATCCCACCATACAATGAAAACTCTGCGATACAGAATTAGATATATATTTCTTAAAAGCCTCTGATTCAGTAAAGCCACCATAAGTGAACCATGATATAGCGAGGGAAGACTGTAGTCAGTGTTAGAGGAACTACGGGAAGAAAAGTACACTAATATCTCTTGATAAAGCTAAGAATTGTTCCAATGAAACTGGAAAACAATTTGGAATTATGAAAGAAAAGTCACTAAATTATTTATACTCTTTTACCCAGGGATCCTACTACTGGGTCTCTAAAAGGAAGGAAGGAAAGAAAGGAGGAAGGAAGAAAAGAAGGGAGGAAAAAAACAAAGAAAGAAAGAGAAAATCTTGCATGAACCAAAATATTCCTAGCAGCACTTTTGTGGGCAGTAGCAAAAAAATGGAAACAAAGCAGCTGCCCAATGGTTTGTTAAACAAACAGGCTTCAGAAAACCATGGGAAGACATATGAACATCTGCTGAGCAAAGAAAACAAGAACTGAAACAATGTACACTGTCTACAATAATGCAAAGTAGAATAATACTAAAAATTACTCAATTCTGATTATGAATCTATTTACAGATTTAATTCAGATGAATTGAGTTACTGCACAGAAAGGCTCTTTGTAAACTTTAAATTAGCTATTTAAATGGTAGACAAGGTGTAGTTATGAGTAGAACACTAGATCTGGAACTAGGAAGACCTTAGATCAATTCTGTCTTGATACTTACTATTTGTGTGACCATGGATAAGTCATTTAACCATTCTCTGCCTCCATTTCCTCAATTGTAAAATAGGCATGATAATAATAGCACCCACTTCCTGGGTTGTTGGATCAAGTGAAATGGTATCTGTAAAGTGCTTTGCAAACTTTAAAGTGTCATATAGATGCTAGCTATTATTATTCTCCACATATAAGTACAATGATTTGATGAGAACTAGTAATGAAATGCTTTCCCCTCTCGGTAGAGAAGGGGCATGCTATGGGCTTAGAATGTTGAATAAGCAACCAAACCTAGTCATTGTGTTGTTTGTATTTGCTTAAATATTTTTCCTGGTTATCAGGAAAGGTTCAGTCCATGTAGGGATAAGTTGAGCTAAGGAGGCAGCGTGAAGGAACTGAGAAGTGTCTGTGGCTTAAAAAATAAAAGATATAATAAAACAAACAAACAAATACTGGGAGCAATTCATGGACATGAATTAGAGATCATAACGAAAGTGTAACTATAATGTAATGAGACAAAAAAAAGCCCAGCAAAGTAGAACTTTGACACATTAGCTTTGTGACATGATTGCCATGACTTGCATCATTTGGGGAACCTCTTTTTTGTAATATCATTGAACCTATATGAACCACCCATTAAAATAAGCCTTGTGACTTTATAGGCACACCTAATTGTTTTTAACCAAAAATAGCTGGAGTCCCCCCATCCCATTCATCAGATTTGGCTCCAAATGCCTTGTGATTGTTTCCATGACTCAGATTTGCTCTCAAATGGCCAAGATTTCTATTATTGACTATGTCATAGGATCTGACATATCAATTTAAAAAATCAGTCAGGTTATTTATCATATTTTGCTTATGTTGAGGAATACAGACATAAAAGAGATTAGAGCGAGTTCAGTTTAATCAGAGGAGGCTTCTTAGAGGAGGAGCTATTGCAAGTGAGGTTTGGATCTGGACATTCATTTTATCTCAAAATGTGATTCCATGAAATGCTGGGTAGGAATGAGTAGAAAGGAGAGAGGAGAATGGTCTAGACTTCAGGGAAAAGCAGCTTGAGGAAGGAAGAAAGAAAGAAAGAAGGAAAGAAAGAAAGAAGGAAAGAAAGAAAGAAAGAAAGAAAGAGAAAGAAAGAAAGAAAGGAAGGAAGAAAGAAAGGAAGAAAAGAAGGAAGAAAGGAAGAAAGGAAGGAAGAAAGGAAGGAAGTTCTTCATTTAGCTTTCTATTTAGTCATGATAAACTGTTGCCTAAGCAACATTATTTAGAGAGAATCCCCACCTTTGATGGTGGTATATTTGTTTTCTCTCATGTACTGGTCCATGATCTTGGCCTGTTTTCCATACCTAGGAATATTCTGGGCCAGTGATGTCTTATAATGGAAAAAGCACTTTCTGAAGAAACCGAGAGAACTAGATTGAAATTCTGATTTGGAGACATAGGTAAATTATTTAGTTTGTTTAGGCCTTGGTTTCTTTATACTAGAAGAGGGTGGAAAAGGATAATTGATAAGGTGCTTCCATCCCTTGGATTTAACCAGAATGAATGCCACATTTATTAGCAACAGCTCTGCAAAGTGATTGACATTCCTTGAGCATCATCTTGTTTGTTCTCAAGATCAACATGCTCAACATCTCCTGAATATCGTCAAGGGGATTTTTGGTTTTGTTAATAGGTCTAGTTGAAAAAAAATTCCTCAGGCTTGGAATGATATTTGGTTCCAAATCAATTGGTGCCAACTAAAACAAAACTATGTAGAACTGATTGAATAAATTGGAAGCCACAGAGTTAAGAATTACAGAATATTAGAGGCCATCTTGTTCAATCCCTTCAGTTTACAGACACCTACAGAAGTGCAAAAATTTGCCTAAGCTCACAAAGCTAGTTAATGACAGGGATGGGACTTGAATGTAAGTCTCCTAATGGAGTCCAGATGGAATGGCCAACCAAGGATGGTGTAATCTTATTCTGGAAGAGAACCAGGAGCCCAATTTCAAATGGAAGGATGACCACCTGTCCCCCATCTGTCGAATGGCATATTCATGCTTCCGGTTAGAAGTTGGACTGGATGATTTCTGAAATTTCTTCCAACTCTGAGATTTTATGATTCTGAAGCCATTGTTTATCAGAACTGGGTCATCCAAGGTACTGTCAAGTATGGTGTGATAGGCAATCATGGAATAACCTTGAGATGATAATTTATCATTTATCATCACATTTTAAAGTTTACAAAGCAACTTACACAGATTTTCTCATTTGAGCCTCAGAATAATCTTGTAAAACAGACTTTGTAGATATTATTGTCCCCATCTTACAGGTGAGGAAACTGAAGCTTTGAAGTTAAATGACTTGCCTATAGCTGGCAATTACTAGTGATAGGACTCTAACTCAGGTTTTTCCAATTCCCAGTCCAGCCCTCTACGTACTACACTATAGTAGTTCTCTTCATAAACTTTTAATCATGGACATTAGCTGCTTCACCTCAAAGATGAGAGTGTTGGGTGGTGTCTAATGCCATTGTGAGATCAATAAGTTAACCTGAAGTCTTGAATACGACCTCCAGCAAAGCTAACATTCATTCTACCGGGCATTAGTCCAGAGGATGGAACAATTTCTTGCATCTTCAGTTAATGAAACTGAGTCCTCAGTCCAGGAAGTCTGACCCAGGATGTCAGCATCAATGGAGAACAGGGAGATACCATGGTGGTGGCATCAATAAGCCTCCTCATTTTCCTCCTAGAAGAGGATGATGTCTTTGACATGCTTAAGGCGTTGCCATTGAAGTCCCTATATTTAAGAAAAATCCAAACTAGGACATGTTCTGATCCCAGTGAAGTCAGTCATTGCTGCACGCAGGTATCAGATAAAAGAACTTGGGTTGTTATCTGTTTACTGGAGGGAGAAAGGAGGAAGGAAGGCATATTTTTCTAAGGCAAGTTCCTCATGGAGGGACATTCAGATTGGTATGTGTTTCATAACACCTTGTAACCTGATCTACCCTGCCTCACTGGTATGCAGGATTTGTAATGTGTATTTTAATCAAGTCCAATCTGCTTTTAAAAGTATCATTGGCAGAGATGAGAAGTGGGTATCGAGTTAAACCTCTGTTTCTAAGTGTTAGAAAACTGAACTTTTTGTAACCTGATTTTTTTTTCTTTTTCTGAAGACTAAACAAGCCACTTATGCAACTTCAGGGAAATGAAATGAAGAGGAAAATGCGATGAATTTTTGTGCCATTTCAGGGATTGGGAATCTGTAGCAGTCAGCCACTGAACCCGGAGATACAAATGGGTCATCACCACCCATAGCATTCTAGTATGGATTTGAGGATGTTTGGGGGGGGGGTGGAATTGGAAATGATTAACTCTGGAAAGCCTGACTAGCATGATGGTTAAATCCTTCTCTTATCATTAGGGCCAAGATGTCCTTAGTGTTTATTCCTTCCTCTTCTCAGCTCCATCATTTCCATTCCTGTCAAATATAAACCCTAATAGCTGCATTGTCCTACTCCTGAGGGATTCACTAAGACGCTAAGATGCTGGAAGGAGATAAGGAGTTCCAGTCTCCCCTCTTTTCCCATCCTCAGGGTGATAGCACTCAGCTTAGTGCCTGGCACATAGTAGGCACTTAATAAATATTAATTGCTCGCTCTTCCTTGTTCTCTTCCTTTAGCCCGATCAGCCATGTTATGGAACCAGGCTTTATAATCAGTAGAATACATCAGAATAATTAAGAGTTAGCTCTCTGTTAGCTTCATGATCTGTGATTGGTTTTCCCTGACCAGATGTGCTCACTTGGCACTTAAGTGGTCCAGTGTATAGAGGGCTGGACCTAGAATCAGAGACCCAAGTTCAAATCCAGCCTTAGACACTTACTAGCTTTTTGATCCTGGGCAAATCAATTTTACCCTCTGTCTGCTTTAGTTTCCTCAACTCCAGGGGCCCAGCATTGGGGTCACCTAGTCATCAGACCCCAAAGCTTCTCAGATTTTCTCTCTTAAGTCTGTGAAGAGCCCTTGGGACACAGAGCCAGAATGTGCCTGGCAGAAGGGCAGGGCTGACTTCTCAGGGTCCTGCTCCCCCAGGGACTTTCTTGACTCGCTTCCTTTTAAGGGCATTTTATTGTTTTCTTCTCAACTACTTGTTGGAATCTCTCTGATGTCAGGTGTGCAAGCTGCTTCCCATATATGGACGGCAGGGCAGGCTTAGCTGTTCTGTTGGGGTAGGTCTTGCCAAGGGCAGGGATCCAAGCGAGGAGGGCAAGGATAAGAGTCTTAATGCTTTAGCTCTTTCTGGTTCCTCAATGAGGATTAAACCCCAGGGCAGCCCAGCCAGGCAGGGGCATAATGGCTTTCCAGCCAGACTTTTAGGGCTGTTCAATTTTTCAAAACAGAGCCGAGGTGCCCAGTAAACAACTTTTGATCCATTGCCATAGTGGTTTTTTGTTTTGTTTTTTTTTTAACTTAGAGTACATTCACTTTAATCGCTCTTGGCATAGGCTCCCGAAGCTTAATTTCCTGACATCTGAGAAGCTTTGTTAAATGTATGTAACTTCCTGCCTTTTATGTAATAGCATGTACACTGGTGGAATGATGAAATGATCCAAGATATCTTTGGGGGGAGAGGCCCTTTAGAAACGCTCCATAACTTTGTTATCTCAACCCACCACACACGGGTGTTTTATTATAGCAGTATTAACACAATCAAAGTCTTCTTGTGTAAGAAGCGGCCAAGGGTTCGGGTGGGGGTTGGAGATGTCGAAGGATTGGGTGGGTCATTATCGAATGAGGCATATGCTGGGAGCAGTGGGGTTATTTTCTGGTTTTACTACTTGGTAGACTAGTGAAGGAGTGACTGCAAGGCCCAAGAACACTCCCTGTCCTCAAGGGGCCCGTTGCTCTCTTTCTGGATCCTGTTCAGTCCTGGAAAATCTGGCCTCCAGGCTCCCCTTTCTCATACTGTTTGGTTCACTAAATCCCCATCCCTATTTAAAGTTTAAGTTTAGGTTAGAGTTCAGAGTTTGCCCCAAATGGAGAACAGAAAAAGGTGTTTAATGCCTGATGGAAGTCAGGTATGGGACAGGGATTTTCTATATTCAAAAGAAATACTACAACATAGAAGCCTCTCATGAATATATATTGATACCAATGACTTAAAATAGATGCCAACTAGATGGCATGGTGGATAAAGTGCCAGGAAGACCCGAGTTCAAGTCTGGCTTCAGTCACTTGCTAGTTGTGTAACCTCAGGTAAATCACTTAATCCTGTTTGACTCAGTTTCCTCATCTTTGAAATGAGTTGGGGAGGGGTATGAAAAATATTGTGGTAAGGGATGTCCTACAAGTACCAAAAGAGCCATATTCAGACCCCTTAATGTAGTTCTCTGTCCTCCCCTACCCAATCAGTGCACAGAAAATCACCCAACAACTTGAAATACATAAAAATTTATTATAAAAACTTCATGTCTATAGTGTAGATTTTCTTGAGAAGAGGATTGTTGAGATTCTCTGTCACTAGAAATCTCTCTTATCCCACCATCTATAATTCCTGCAAAAGGAATTTCTTCTTTTGCTTATCGTTCCTATCATCCTCCCTGATCTACCTCAGTTTCCCCAAACCTTAACTACATAAGCTATTCTACATAACCCTCAGATGATTTAGATTAAGAGGTTGTCTCTGAGTTGATATTACAGAGTAGAAATAGCCAAGCTCTCTCTGGGAAACAACCCAGAGAGGGAAGTATCTCAGAGCTCAAGAAGCAGGTCTCGAGAACCAATCCAGATGTTGCCAACAAGATATTCTTCTTAGGTAGTCTGTAGGAGACAGGAATCTTCAATCACCTCCAAGGAAATAAGATTTCCAAGCCAAACCCACAGGGGGAACAACAGATCTCCAACAAGAACTCTTTCCTTCCGACAGGTCCAGGGGAAAAATCCCAGATTCAGTTGAACAAACTCCCTTCCTCTCTTCAGGATTCTATCCACAAAGTTCTTAGCCTAGAGATGGGAGGTCCTGGATTCAAATTTGACCTCAGATATTTCCTAACTGTGTGTCCCTGGGAAAGTTACTTAATCCCCATTACCTAGCCCTTACCACTCTTCTGCTTTGGAACCAATACACAATATTAATTCTAAGATGGAAGGTGAGGGTTTAAAAATAAATAAAATGAGTTGGAGAAGAAAATGGCAAAAACAATCCCTCATCTTCACCAAGAAAACTCCAAAAAGGGATCACAAAGAGTCAGATACAACTGAAACAACTAAATAACAACAAAACAAAACCTAATTTGTAACAAATGTTACACTTTGGCTAGAGACTTATGATAGTGAAACCTCAGAACATGGAGCAGGGTGTGGCATTTACCTTTCTTTAACTTATCTCTTCATTGTCCAAATAACTCCTTATACATATATGCTGGTAAAATGAGATAGAGGACCAGTTCTCTTATTGGTGGCTATTTTCTTTGCCAGGGCTTAATAAATATTTATTTATTAATGCACTGACTGACTAATGTAGAAGTTTCTCTTGGCACCAGCCAACTCCATCCTTTGGATCGAGGACCTCCAGAATTCATGAGGTCATTCTAAGCCTGAATATGTTCACTTTGAGGGTGATGTTTGGTCAACTACTCAGGAAGGGAAATACAAGGTGGAAAAGGTAGCAGGGGGAAGTGATTTATGTAGGAGGAGCAACTGGGCCATGGGAAAGAACACAACCCATTTCCCAACCCCATTATGAGGAGTCTAGACCAAAAGCACTCTACTTAACATATAGGAAAGTGGGAGCAACAGAATGAGCTGGAAGCTTCCTCTCCTATTTTCTAAGATTCCATCCTCCCCTGCCTCTATCACAGGGAGAGAAGGGGAGGACCAAAGAACCATTTAGGGTTGCCCAAATCACATCCCAATGTCAGCTCTTTGTGGTTCTAGGTTACCCTTTGGGCAGAAGCATCTAGGGAATTCCTAAATGCTGAATCATACGTGTAGTCAGCATGAAACGGGCAGGCAGTATCTGTGCATGTTCTGCACAGCCCATAGTCGTAGTGTCAAAGCTTATGGTGGCTCACCAGTCCCTGGGTACCTGTCCCTTGAGTTTCTTTTCCCAGCTCAACAAACTTCCCATGCATCATCCCAGCAGCATCTACAATCCCAGATTCTCTAGAATAGAGGTGGTGACTCCCCTATTGTTCTGGGTTGGGCTTGAACTCAGGCAAGTTGCCTAGTAGTTTAGGTTGCCATTGAAGAAAATGAGATACTTTTAGGTCATTCAATAATTAACCAAAGGAGATTTCATTTAGCCATAGCAGGAGGATATTCAACAAAGATAGGCAATGAGGGCACCTGGACCTGATTCAGCTGGACTATGCACTTTTGCTTGTGTTACCCTTTGTGATCTACCAGTTAGCAGAGACCCCAGTCACCACCAACTTGGTCCTTGTGGTACTTAGACATGAGGAAGTGATGTCCCAACAGTCTGAGTCCTTAGTCTCCTGAGCCAAACAAGTCTTGAGGAATGTCTCGATATCTTTTAAGGGAAAAACTAGCCCAACTTGCTTTTGGGGAGGGATTGAAATATTTTTTCTTCCACAAAGATTCTTCAAACATTACCCCAAAGCTAGAACTTCTTGGGAAACCTGTCCTGGGGAATCCTTTATTCCCTCCTCTGGCTCTTCTTGCACTCTCCACCCTTCACACCCTCCAGTCCATATAGCCCTCTCTTCCTCCTTCACTTCAGATCTTTATCTCCTGGCTTATCAATGTTACTCAGGTTTTCTGTCTATTTATCTGTTCTCCAGGTAGTATGTCAGCTTGTCTCAGCACTTTGAGGGCAAGGATTCTTTCATTTGTGTCTTTGTATCCCTTATCACTTAGCATACTGTGTGACGCATAGTAGGCACTTAATGTATGCTTGCTGATGGACAGATTGACTGTTGTCTGCAAGCTTCTGGAGAACAGGGATGGGGTAATTTGTCCAGCTGAGTATGGTGTCCATCCCAGGGAGGAGGCAGGGGCTTAATAAGTGTTTTGGATGGTAACAGATGCTGCAATGCTTATCTATATCCCTGGGCTGCCTCAAGGCTCAAATAACAATTTAGGCGCCATCTATGCAAGTATAAAGTGGTAAGGGAAGGAGCAGACAATTGTCACAACAGACCAAACCCCTTTTAGTCATGCACTGGATCCATTAAGGGGAGGTGTGGCTCAGGAATTCCTCTTCATTTCTCCATCACTCAGTTAAGTACCCTTTGGTTCCTGGCTCTCCTGCCCAGATCATTGGTTTTCTCTAAGGGCATTCAAGCCTTGGCTGATGAGGGAAGACCCTTTCCAACATAAGATATAGGACATCGTTTAATTGTTTTGGATAACCCCTGGCTTTATGACAATTTTTATTCTCCTGTTTGCTAGTGTAATGCAGGACCACATATAGTAATTTTGGATCAAAGGGGCACCAGGGGAAAAAAAAGAGGCAACAAACATAGAGAGGGACAGGAAGAAGAGTGTGGTTCAGTTTGAGCCTGAAATGCTGATGACTTTTCTATTGAATATTCACAGGTCCCATCAGCACCTATGGTATGTGTAAGACTTTATCCCAAAGGAGATTCTGGAATAGTTATAGGCCATAAACCACTGGAAGTCACTTGAGGGAGGGCATTTCCATCCAGACTTTGGATGTTTCCATATGATTTATGGAGAGAAAAGATTTAAAAAGCTCATCCCTCAGTTGCATGGTTTGGAGAGCAGAAGGAAATCTGCCATCATAATTGGTCTAATAACCTTGTTGGGTCTACATGGAGATTCCCGCCTGACTCAGTGAGACATAGGTAGAGCCAGTCTTGGTATGGGGAGATTTGGGTAGAAAGATTTTCCCTGCCTATCTCAGAGAAGCGGTATCAAGGCACAGATATTTTGGTCCTGGCCTGCCTTAGGTTCATCCAGTGATTCAGGATACTTGTAGACTGTACAGTACAATGAAAATGACTATACAAAAAACAAAAAATAAAGAAAATATTATTCCTAAATTTAAAAATACAGTATTTCAGATAAAACAGCTATTCCCTTCGACCTTATATATATCAGAACAGTTAGTCATCTAGCTGAAGAAAGACTTTCTGTATGACAGTGGGCTCTCTGTTAAAATTTCCAACATAGATAATACATGTATAACCTAGTGAAATTGCTTGTCAACTCTGGGAAAGGGAAAGGAGACAACATGAATCATGTAAACTTGGAAAATATGTATAAATTTATTACTGGAATAAACTAAAGAAAAAAAAAACTTAAGAAAATGTCCAACATTAAATTCTCCGTAGGTTGACTTTTATGCTTCAGATGGCAAGGAAGCCAAATCAACAATTATCCCTATAACATCTTTCTCCTTATATTAAAGGGAAACCAGCCTGGGCTCCCAGAAATACCCCTACTCTACTCCCCCAGGGTTTCTTCCATAGACATTTGTAGACCTAATGGAGTGAGACACAGACTAGTCATTTGAGAAGGACCATTTTTTTTGTACTTCAAACTAATATGGCATAAGAGCTTGGAAAAAGATGTTTTGATGAAATCCTTTATCAGAGGAAACATTTCTCATGGTAGGAAACACACATGCCCACAAATTTGAGAATCAACTGGCTTTAATGGAAAGAGAGTTAGATTTGGAGTCAGAGGACTTGTCAACTTGCTTGTCAACTTTGGGAAAGGGAAAGGAGACAACATGAATCATGTAAACTTGGAAAATATGTATACATTTATTACTGGAATAAACTAAAGAAAAAAAAAAACTTAAGAAAATGTCCAACATAAATTCTCTGTAGGTTGACTTTTATGCTTCAGATGGCAAGGAAGCCAAATCTGAGTTTGACTCATTTCTCTAGTCCTTAATTTGCATAATTTTGGACTAGAGATCTCATATCTTTGGGCCTCAGTTTCCACAAATGTAAAATGAGGAATTTGGACAAGATTGTTTGGAAAATACTGCTACAGGCAATAAGGAGTTCAGTAGTTTTAAGGTGAGAAATGATGGTTCTGATTTGCTTTTTCTTCAAAAATCCTAGAATAATTTTTCAAAAGTATTTTTCTTTGTGGAAGAGAGGAGTTGTCATGTAGCCAGGCTTTGTCATGCTCTGCCATTTCCTTGAGTCTTCATCTTCTCAGATATCATGGAAAATCAAATGGAGAAAGTCCAGAGAGGAACATGAAGGGATAGGTGTCTAAACACCCCAAGAAGAATGATCTGGGTTCTCAAATGCATAAACAGGAGGCAAAGGGCAGTGGTTTGAAAGTGTTAAGAGACTTGGTAAAAGGGATAGAAAAATTAGAGCACCTCTTTGAACAAATGGACAGTTTTGGCAGGCAGGCAGGGGACATGGCTGTGAAAATGGTAGAGAGCCTGAAGTACATAGAGCCACCAAGACAAAGAGTAATGTACAAAATGAGAGAGTATGTTAATAAAATATGTCTTTTGGACTAAATTAAAATTGTGGTTTATTAGGGATCAACTCCTACCTTTTCTAAATTGGTTCTTGAACTGTGTGGGGCTTTAGATGGGACTGGGTAGGTCTGGAGAAAACTCCTGTCTGACCCGCCAATCCTTATTGAATCTCGTTTGTAGAGAGGAGCCAAGACACTTAGGACTAAGACAACTGGGAGATGAAGGGAGGAAAGACAGAGGAAGGGGCATAATGGCTGAATCCTATCTTGAAATCATGCAGAAAACCCCATAATGGGGACCCTTCACTGGGACCAATTTATTCTCCGGTCCATAGAGGAGTCTCTTAATAGTCACATAATGAGTAAAAAATTCCATTTCTGGCTCCGTGGTCTTATTTTAGATAGGTGGTAAGGATCATTATTTCCAGTTTTAACACTTTTTGCATTCCAGTCCATTTGTAACACTACCTATTTCCTGAGAGGGAATGGAAGCATAATGAGAACATGTGTAAATGCTTTGAACTCCTTAAAAGGAAAGTGCTAAGTAAACATAGAGTATTTTTATGTGTACATATAAAATACATCTTCCCTGGCTAGATGGGTAGTATTTACAGGGCTAAACAAAATAGGCTTACTTGGAATACTAGAGAACCTCGGGGACTTGAGTTGAAAAAAAAAAAAACAAAAAACTTTGTGTGTATGTTTGGGAATGCCAGCCAAAGGCAAGGTGGTGCTTTGTATCTCTAACTTTTATTTTTCTCTAGCTATTGAATATTACTTATTTCTACTCTAGTGTTCCATCTTGATGATAATACTACAGCCTAGTACCTAAGGTCTGAGAGTCTCTGTGTCATCCATAGGTATGAATTCCTAGGATCATAGAATCATAACTTTGAGAGAGAAGGGACCTGGAAAGTCATCTGATTTCTTCAGGAAACTGAGGTACATGGCAGTGAAGATACTTGTCCAAGGTCACATAGCTGGTATTCAAACACAAGACCCTTGACTTCATATCCAGTGATTATTCTGAGATTCTATTCCTCCAAGTTCCCAATTTACAAGTCTCCAGATTACAGTTTATAAATATCTATTGGATATTCCCTTTTGGATGTCCCGCTGATGTCTCAAACTCAGCAAGTCTGGAGATGGATACATCATCATTACCCACTCTTACCTGCTGAGTCAGTTTCTTCTGCTGATTTTCCTATTTTTGTAAATGTTACTGTAATCAGTGGTATCAAACTCAAATAGAAATAAGTCCCTAATGACCAAATGTTGATTTAGGCAACCCAAAATTATGTATTATATTATTTATTTATTCTGTTAAATGGAATTTCCCAATTTCGTTTTATTCTGCTTCAGAAGCAATTGGGAGTTTTGCAGACAACTTGTGGCAATGAGTTCAACATCTCTGCTGTTGTCACCCAGTCCTAAAAATTCAAGTGATTTTTGATTTCTCCTCTTCCCTAAGTTCCTGACCTCTAATCCAACAAGTCACTAAGTGATGCTAATTTTTCTTTAATAATGACTTGCATATTCTTTCCTTCCTTTCAGTTTCCACTACCTTCACCTTATTCCCTATCTGAACTATTGCAATATTTTTCTAATTCTCTTTGACTTTAGTCTCCCCAAATATTATCCTTGACTTTAGTCTCCCCAAATCTCCAGCCCATCCCATAAAAACTTCAGATAAATATTCCTGAAATGTCTCTCTTTTTTCATGCCACTCATATACTCAAAACCCTTCAATTATTTCCTATTTCCTACCACAGCATTTCCTGGACCACTTCGGCCTCAAAAAACACTTTTTGTCTTGAAATATACTGATGGAATTCATAGATGTTGCAGGTGGGGTGGTTCAATGACAGTTTTAGAGTATGGAATTATCCTAAAATAAAGAAGGGGGGGTTAATCAGGAAAATTTTAAAGTGAAACAGCCTGTTTTTTTTATATTAAAGAGCTCCATGCAAAAAGTTCTCCTAAAACCCCAACTCGCATCACAAGGAATGTCAGAATTTGATGGAATATAATTTAAGAAATACTGGCTCAGGAAAAGAAAAATTTACAGCTTCTCTGCCTAGAATTCAAAACCCTCCAACACCTGTCCCCAAACTACCTTTCCAGTCCATTGTAATGTCTTATATCATCTCCCATAAGAAAAACAGTGGTCTAGTCCACATTGGTCCAATTATTATTTCCTGAATCAAGCTTGCATTTCCCTAGCCTTTCCTCTTGCAATTCATTTTGCTTGGATTGTCTTCCTTCTTTCCCTCTAGCTATTAAACAAAATCCTTCAGTACTCAACTCTAGTCTCATCCTCTCTGTTAGTGCTTCTATGCATGATGATACCTACCTCTGATTATCCAGCGCACTTCATGCCTAGACGCCTTATGTGACACACATTCTCCCTATGCTGAATGTAAGCATTTGTAGCTATTCCATAAATGGCTCTGGCCAGCTCACCACATGGTTAAGGGAAATCTCTTTGATTGTAAGAAATTCAAAGATCCTTGCTGATATCAGCCATCACCTCTTTTCCTTCATTCCTTTTTTTTTTTTTTTAAAGAGCCCTTACTTTCCATCTTAGAATCAATACTAAATATTGGTTCCAAAGCAGAAGAGTAGTAAGGGCTAGACAATGGGAGTTAGGTAAATTGCCCAAGATCACATAGCTAGGAAGTGTGTAAGGTCAGATTTGAACCCAAGACCTGGCTTTAAATCCACTGAATCACCTAGCTGCCTCCTCCTCATTCACTTTTGGAGGATCTTGATAATTCTTTCACTCTGCATTTGTTGAGAGACCATACGGTTAAGTGAAAGACTTGGAACCTCTCCTCACTGAGGCCAAGTAGACCTGAAAAAAAAAAGACTTTCTTTTGCAGCCAGAATACCAGAAAACCCCAGGCACCAAATAATCTTGGGTGACCTTTGGGACCCCAGTTCTGTAGTCATCCAACATCTGGATGTAAATGTGCTATATAGGAACTGAGATAAATTTAGATCTTACTCTCTACAGAGATCAAGCCTATATAGGGGAAAGGATGATCCTGAGTTGTTGGGGTTAGTGTTTGTACATTTATTTTTTCTATATCTTTGAAATGATTATTCTTTTATAGACGCTAACCAGCATTAAGTAGTTAAATGGAACTGGAGAGTTAGTCATTGGCATCTAACAATGAGAGACCATAGTTGAGAGGGGCTTGAGTTGGTAGAGATGATAGTAGAAAAAGATAGACCCTACAAACCCCTCAAGATACTCTAGAACTTGAGGAAAGTTTAAAGGGAAGATGTATAATTGCCTGGTTTGGGGAGAAAAAACCATGGCAACCTTATTACATATATGTAATCAGGTGGTAACATATTCCATATATATGTCTGTCTATCTATCTATCTATCTATCTATCATCTATCTATCCATCCATCCATCCATCCATCCATCCATCTATCCATCTATCTATGTATCTATGTATCTATGTATCTATGTATCTATGTATCTATGTATCTATGTATCTATCCATCTATCCATCTATCTATCTATCTATCTATCTATCTATCTATCTATCTATCTATAACATATTTCCATATACACACATATATAAATACACATACACAAAAATATTGATCATAGCAACTTCTTTCATATAACCCAGGGATTCTTCACATATTCATAGTGTGGTAAAAACCCATGAAGCTCCTTCTTAGAATAATATCTTTAAATGCATCAAATAAAATTCTAAGAATTACAAGGGGAATCAACTATATTGAAAAAGTATTGAAAAATTTTTTAGAAGTTCATCTTCCTCAGATTAAGAATGCTTGTTTATAACTTCTTCCAGTAGCCTTGGGTGGCATATTGAATCTCAGAATGTCAGCAGTAGAAAGAGATCTTATTGGTTATTTTGTTCAATTTTTACATGAATAAGAATCTTATCTACAATATGCCTGACAGGTGGACATCCAGCCCTTGCTTAAAGACCTCCAGGGAAGGTAAACTTACTACTTTAAATAGGAAGCCAATTATTCTGGGAGAATTCTATTAGGAAGTTTTCTGAACATCAGGCTTAGATTTGACTCTTGATAATTTCTATCTATTCTTCTTCTTTCTGTCTTCTGAAACCTAAGTAACTGAATCCTGTGGGATTGTTGTTGTTTGAGATTTCTTCCCCTTCAAAACAGCTTCTGATGTTTGTAAAAAACGTGATTACAACTACTATAAAAACCCTCAAACCTTTCAATGTTGATACCCCAGAGAGGCCAAAGACAACAAGGTACTATATACCCTCACATACTGATGGAAGTACTTTTTGAGGTGGGGAAAAAGTAGGTACCCATCAATCAAAGGATGGCTAAGCAAAGCATAGTGAATTAATATAATGAGATATTACTGTGCTGAAGGAAATAATGAAGGTGAAGAATTTAGAAAGACATAGGAACAGATGCAGAGTTAAGTAAATAGAGTCAAGAAAGCAACAATGACTCCAGCACTGTAGAAAGAAGATAGAAATTATTATAGGAATGCAGAGCTGGAAAGAATAAAAAACTCCTGTGGTATTATAAGAGCCAAATTTGACTGGGAGAAAAGCTGAGAGATTTTTCTTTTCTCCCTTCTTTGCAGAAGGAAGGTACTACATGGCAGTGCAGTAGTAGGTAGTTTCAGGAACAGTTGGTGTGTTGGACAATTTTATGGAGCCCCCTTTTTCTTCTTTCTGTCTTATTCTTTGTTAAAAGGAGTGGGCTATTGCACAGGGGAAGAGAAAGGATATATTTAGAAAATACTACTTTTTTTTTTTGATGGGCAGGGTCTGGAACTGTGATTTTGCTGATGTAAAGAATTCCCAATATGCAAACCTCCTCCACTGATTCAGATCATCAACAAATCTCTAATTTGTAATTTAGATAGCTATCTAAAAAAATTAGAAGTTAAGGAACCTGCTTAGGGTCATAGAGCCTTCAGAAATAAAGATAATTTAGAAAAAATAAAATATAATTTCTGCTGTTTTCAGTCAGGTCTGACTTTTTCTGATTTCATTTTTTTTTTTTTTTGGCAAAGAGATCATTTCCTTCTCCAGCTCATTTTAAAGATGAGAGAAATGGATTTAAGAGGCAACTCTGGGGTCATACAGTTCGTAAGTGTCTGCAGCTGTATTTGAACTTATGAAGATGAATCTTCTCTTTCCAAGCCCAAAACTCTACCCACTGTGCCACTTAGCTATGCAAAAGATAGCATAGTTTACTAATTTGCCTATGGAGCCATTCTAGGGAGTGTGTGCCCAGAGGTCCCCAGAAAACTTCCAAGAATTCCAAGAACATAGCAATTCCTGGATGTTTCATTCCCTGTTGTGGTCCAATGCTAAAAGATTTTGGTGTTTTGGAGTGACATGAAAAATCTCAAATCCCTTAATCATTTCCTTTTCCTGTGATAGAGATCAGAGGGAAGGGGCTGGGTGATTAAAAACAAGAGGGCTTTATTCTGGCTCCCTTTTTTCTGCAACTCTCAGGGTGATATGATGTGGCTCTGGTGAGGGTTGTTGAGGAAGCACAGGGTCCTTCTCTATCTTGAGAAGATGGCGACCTCACCCACATGGCACTTACCATGGGAGCCTTAAGTAAAGCCAATTCACACAAAGCCCCTAGCTGTGTTGGTGCTTTTTCCTTGTTCTCTCCTGACCTTAGGTGGTAAATCGGTATTCCAAAATGGGTATGTCCAGATCTGGAGATACTTTATGGGTTCAGAATGTCCAAAAGACTTGGATCTTATTGGGTCAGAGAAGAATGGAGGCAGCCTGGAAATCCCCAGCAACAATTCCAACACTCTTGGAGAGTATGGCCACCATCAAGAAGAGGACTGGGCCAAGTATGACTGAAAACCAGCAGAGTTATAAGGATAGTACTGGTTGAGGTGAAATGTAAAATTTTAATAAGCATCACTGCAAGCCACATTTTATCTGATTGGATTAACTGTATGCGTTTTTCTCATTATAGATGAGAAAACCAAGCCTCAGGAAGATATAATGGCTTACCAAATATCACACAAGGATGAGGGATAGAGCTTGAATTCAAACCCAGGTCTTCCGACTCTGAAAGCAACATTCTTCTCATTACCCTATAAAGAAGATATTAGTGACTTCTGTTGAATTCACTCTGTTAATGCACACGTATAAGCATACCATGTCAATTTTTTTTGAGTGCAAGAATAAATTAACATATTTGACTAGATTGTATTCCTCCCCATTTTCCTACCCTTTTGAGAGCACTAGACATAGATTATACTCTAGGCTTTAAGAATTTTTCTCCTGGATGCCAAAGTAGGAGACATCTGAAAATAAAAATCCTATCTTCTTCTTTAGAGATAGATGCCTTCAAAACTAGACCAGGTCCAAAACATATGGCTTGGTACAATACCCCTAGACCCTGTGCATCCATAAGTGGTATCTTAAGGTTAGACCAGTGAAAGTATTATTTTTAAATAGTGAGGGTACACAGATTGATTTACACATCACAATGATGGCTCTTTCCCCACAAAGTACAAGACACTTTACATTTTACAAAGTGTTTTCCTCAGAACGGTTCTGCGAAGTACATTAGTGCTGATGTGATCATCCTCGTTTTAGAGAGGAAGAAATTGAGGTTTAGAGAAATAAAGTGATTTGCCCACAATTACTTAGCTAATTAGTGGCAGAGTTGAGAATCAAACCTAGATCTTTTGACTTGAATCCAAAGTTATTTCTAAGATACCATACAGTCCAGTGCATTGCCTTGATATAATGGACCCTATATTTGTTGAATGAATGAATCAATGCCTCCCCACCTGCACACAATAATGAGTCATTCTGAATTCCCAGATTCCCACCCTTGCCCTTCCTCTTCCTGTTCTGCCCAGAATAGGGAAGGGCGTACTATAAATCTAGGATATTATGTGTCACCTATCATCATGATAATAGCTCACCTTTACATAGGGTTTTACATTTACAAAGCGCTTTTCTCCTATCCCTCTAAAATAGGCAGTGTAAGTAGAATTTTTCATTTTATAGATGAGAAAACTGAGCCTGAATAGGGCTAAGCAGCTTGCCCCAAATCACACAACTAGCAAGCTGGAATTTAAAATCAGATTTCTGACTCTGAGACCAGTGCTTCCCTCGCTGTCCTATACTGAATCATTTTAATAACTCATATTTAGATGGTGTTTTAAGGTTTGAAAAGCATTGTACATGTTATCTCATTGGAACCTCACAATGACTCAGGAAGGTGGGTGCCATTCTTATCATCATTTTACAGATGAGGGAACTGAGGCTGAGAGATCTTTTCACGATGTACCAGAGATCAGAGGGAAGGATGCTGGCCATACAGCAAAGCAAGTGTCTGAAGGATTTGAACTCAGATCTTCTACTTTTCGTTTTTAGGGGTTTTGTGAGGGAGGGTGGAAGAGAAGATTTGGATTTGTTCTTTTAATGGGATAGGGAAACATGGGTGGGGAAATTCCCTTCATCAATTCAGCTCAGCAACTTTTCTCTAATGAATAATCTTGGAGAGTTACTTGAGAAACAGAGATGAAGTGACTTGCCCAGATCACACAGCTAAAAGTGTCAGAGGCAAGATTTTAATTCAGACCTTCCCACACTTATACCACACTGCCTCTTGGAAAGCACAAAATGCTACTATTTAATATTAGCTCATTTAGTCCTTTGAGGCAAGTCAAGCAAATATTGTCCAAGATGGACAGAAGAAAGAGCTGAAAATAAGGTTAAAAATTGCTTCCTTCAGAGAAAGCTTGGTGACTTTGTAGATAGATAGATGTAAAAGGGGGAAAAAGGGGTTTTGTTTAGATTACATATTTAAATGAGTGGTCGCCAAGGAATTGAATAAATATCAGTTCCTAAAATGATTTTAGTAATTTATTTATAAGATATAGGAGAGAGTGGAAGTCAAGAGATGAAAAGAGGGTAGAGTAAGAGATCTGGAGAAAGGAGATCCTGGGTTCAAATCTATCCTCAGACACTTTCTAGATGTGTGACCCTGGACAATCATTTAACCCCCATCGCCTATGCTCTTTATTGCTCTTCTGCCTCGGTACCAAACTACAGTATTAATTCTAAGACAGAAGGTCAGGGTTTTTAAAAACTTTTTTGTAAAAAGACTTCCTTCAAGACAAGTCAGAATCCTTGCATAAGTGGTAAAGCTGGGGCTTGAACCAAAGCTGCTTATTCAGAAGAACAGAGATCTCCTCCATACTCCACTGTGGCATTCACCTACACATTAGCAAGGCTTTCTTCATCGGAGACCAGTGTTTTTCCAAATGAGGTCTAATTAAAAAGCAACCGCCTTTATCAGATCAGATACCCTCTTCATATATTCAAAAACATTTTCTTCTTTATTGTTTATTTGATGAGTTTTGTTGAGATGTTTGTTTATCATAAAAACAATTTAAAATGAATACAAGCTAATTATTTGTTCTGTCATGTTCTCAGAGTTGAAAGGTGACCTCAGAAGCCTCCTAGTCAAACCTAAACCTGGACAAACAGCTCCTCTACACAGGAGTGTGTTGGTAAATGTTTAACCCACTCTGGGGGGGGGGGAAATTATGGATGACATATTTTTTAAGTTTCAATTGCTCTATTACCATTTTTTCCATAGCTGTCTTCAGTCTCAACAATAAACAACATTTTAAAAATCAAGCTCTGTTTTGGAGTAGTTGAAGATTTTTGAAATGTAAATATTTGCAAAGAAAATTTAATAATAGCTCTCCTGAACTAGTACAAGTTGCCTATAGCACACCTCTGTCTCTTCAATATGGTGGTCTTCTGGCTTTTGCTTAAAGCCTCCAGGGAGGGTCTGGAGTAGTCCCTTCCACTTTGGGGAGGTCCAACTGCTAGGAAGGTTTTTTTTTAATAAATATATTTTATTTGATCAATTACAGGAATTAAATTTCCTCATAAGTTTTCCAAAATTATATGATCCAAAGTGGCTCCCTCATCCCACCCCTCCCTGTTCCTTGAGCTGGTAAGCAATTTGATCTGGGTTATACATGTGTTATCATAAAAAAATCATACTTAAGAAAGTTTTTCTTGACATCAAGCCTAAATTTTGATTCTTTGCAACGTCTACCCATTACTGTTGATTCTGCCCTTTGAGACCAAGTAGAGCAAGTCTAAAGCCCAGTGAGGTGGTATATTGGTTTGGGCGCTAGACTTGTAATCAGAAAATCTTGAGTTTCAATTTTGCCTTACTAGCTGGGTGATCTTGGGCGATTTGCAATAAATAAATGATTTATTTAACCTCTGTTTGCTTCAGTTTTCTTATCTGTAAGATGGGGGTAGTAATAGCATTTAAGGTCCAGAGTTTGTTGTGAGGATCTAATGAGCTAATATTTGTAGAGTGTTTCCAGAAATCTTAAAACACTACAAAAATAGTGTTTAATAATAAACACTAGCTATTATTATTATTAGCTATTGTTATACCTAGAGAAATTTATCATATATTCCTAAGGTCTTCTCTAGGCTAGATATTCCCAGTTCCTTCGACATATCCTTGAGAGGTAGCCAGATGGTATAATAGATAAAGTACTAGGTCTAGAGGTAGGAAGATTTAGGTTCAAATCCTACCTCAGTGTGATCCTGGGCAAGTCACTAAATCTGTCTGCTTCAGTTTCCTCACCTGTAAATTGGAGACAATCATGGCACCTACCTCCCAGGGTTATTTTGAGGATCAATTGAGATAATTTATGTAAAGCACCTGGACCATAATAGGTGCTTAATAATTGCCTGCTTCATCCCTCCCCTTTATATATGGCAGGATTCCAAGTTCTTTGTATTTAAGAGGAATTAATTTCATTATCATATATTAAATGATAATTTCTTGAATGGGTTTTAAATTTCCCATGATACTAAGGGCTGAATGATCTTCATTCATTAGGAAAAAATTCTTTGGATTATATTTCATAGAAAGCTGTTTAGGTACCCATATTTTCAAGCCCAAGAAGTTTGGGAAGAAGGATATGAGATGGCAAAAATGTCTCTGGTGGAGAAAGATGCAAATTGACCCATGGGCCATATCAGTCTGGCCAGGGCATCCTAAAAGAGAGCTTCCTGCTTGTGTCTTGAGAAGCTGATGCTCTCTTGTTTTGGTGTGCTGAGAGAAATCAGTGCTCTTACGTGCTATCCCAAGAAAAGTCAGTGCTCACTAGAATTTTGTGCTGATTGAAAGTGAAATGATAAGTCATTTCAGACTCTGATCTTCAACACCAGCAACATGGATTTATGCGTATGTTATTCCTGCTATGTTGAGGAAACCAAAAGATTAATTAGGAGGCTGACTAGCAATTCCCTAGAGGTGTGAGAGGTGGTGTCCATTTGGCGTGGGTGCAGAGAACATTTAGTACTTAACTCAATTCTCTTATTACCTCACTATCCTGTTTCAGTAATTGTTTTTTACTCTGAATTCATGTATCATCTAGCATGCTGTGGCTGAGGGATATGGTGACATGGGCTTGTAGCTACAGATTTGAGCAGATGAAATCTAAAGAATAATGAAAATTTTAAAGTTTCAAATCTGAAACAAAATTCAAACAAATTTCAAATGTTCAAGTTTCAAATTTGAAACAAAATTTCAATGATTTCAAATAAATTTCCAATTTTTTCAAATTTCAAATTTGGAACAAAATTCAAATTTCAAATTTTTCACATGTCAGATTTGAAACAAAATTTCAAATGCTTCAAACTTTTCAAGTTTCAGATTTGAAACAAAATTTCAACTATTTATTTCGAACAAATTTCAAACGTTTCAAGTTTCTAATTTGAAATCAATCTCAAATCTTTCAAACAAAGTTCAAACATTTCAAGTTTTTAATTTGAAACAAATCTCAAATATTTCTTTTTTTTTTTAAACCCTTGTACTTCGGTGTATTGTCTCATAGGTGGAAGATTGGTAAGGGTGGAAATCTCAAATATTTCTAACAAATTTCAGAAATCTGTGTGTCGCCAAAAGGGGGGTATTCTGTCTATAATGTCTAGGATATCTTGTTGGAGACATAATAGCATTTTGAAATGACCCTGGCTATAATAAACTGATTCTCTTCCTTGAAACTCAGTAATGTACATGATAGTTGTCAGTATTTCTGTTTTATTCATTTAGTCTGAGAGCTCTATGAGGGCAAGGACTTTGGAAACCTTTTGCTTTTTAAAAAAAAAAATCTTCCTCAGGGTCTAGAAGAATTCTCTGCATGGTAGGCACCTAATCAATGTGTATTGAATAGAATGGATGAATGAATATTATCTTGGGAGTAAGGTTGTGCGTGTTGGAGAAGAATCCTCCTTAGGACCAGCACGAGGAGGCACACAGACACGAGTGGAGAAGAGCAGGTGAAAAAAGACCTTGTTGTACCTGCTGTGAGGCTGGTGCTCAGAAAACTCTCTTGTGTTGTTTTTAGCCACAGAATATTAGTCACCCATAAAACCCTGCCAGGAGCCTCCCTGGGTTGGCTCGAGTCTCCCAGTGGATGAAGACTGTTTTGGAAGCCGAGCTTCATTAAAATAGCTACTCCCAGTTTGCCTCAGGTGTTGAGTTTAGCCTCATGGTTCGCTGGTTATTTTAGGAAAACATGAGGGAATGTTCCGGCCTGCTCTTTCCCCCCTTCACGGTTTCAAGGGCCTCCCTCGTTTTCCCTGTGGCTTCCACGAATCCAAGAACAAATTGCTGATAATGGCTCTGCCTCCCTTTGGCTCCCACTCAAAAGAACCATATTTAAACTCTAGGTGGATTTAAGTTTCCACAAAACACATTCCTCTCTAGGGTGGCCTTCGAAGTCTAAGAGAAAATCTGAGGGCTGGGCCCACCCTAGAGTTGGGAGAAACATCAAATTTTAGACTCAGAATATCCCCCCCAAACTTCAGGATCTTATTTTTGGAGTTCCTGAAGTCACAAAGTTGAATTTCTGTTTTCCTTTCATTTTTTTTCCTAATCCAGGGGCTAATGATAATAATAAAAATAATGATAATAATAATAATAATAATGAAGAGGAGGAGGAGGAGGATGATAATTGGTGACAATGAGAGTATTTACATAGACTTTTAAAGTTTCCTTTCTGAGCATGAATCATGTAACCATGGAAAAATATTCTAAATTAATTAATTAAATGAAAAATTTCAAATAAAAAAAAATAAAGTTTCCTTTCTATAACAGATCTCATTTGATCATACATGACTTGCTTTTGGGGTGCTAGTTGATTGGTGGTTGCTCACTTGAGAAAGAAAGGTAGAGTGTTGGAACACCTAGAGTCAAAAGATCTTGGTTCTAGTTCTATCTCACAATAACTCATTCTGTCATCTTGAGTAAGGCCTGGGACCTCTATGGGCCTCAGCTTTATCAATTTTTTTTCTTTTAAAATCCTTATTTTCTGTCTTAGGATCAATAATGTATCTTGGTTCCAAGGCAGAAGAGAGATAAGGGGGAGGCAATGGGGGTTAAGTGACTTGTCCAGGATCACACAGCCAGGAAGTATCTGAGGTCAGATTTGAACCTACAACTTCCCATCTCTAGGTCTGGCTCTCAATCTACTGAGCCACCCAGCTGCCCCCATTATAAAATTTTTTTTTTTGGTGTTGTTCAATTGTTTTAGTCACGTCTGACTCTTCCTAACCCCATTTGGGATTTTCTTGGTAAAGATACTGGAATGGTTTACCATTTCCTTCTTTGGCTCATTTTACAGATGAGGAAACTGAGGCAATTAAGTGGCTTGTCCAGGGCCACACAGATAGCAAGTGTTTGAGGCCAGATATGAAATTGGATCTCAGGTTCCTTGCTCTACCCTCTGTGTCTCCTAACCACTCCTTATCAACTATTCACCAAATAATAATAATAAAAATCAAGTATTTATACAGTGCCTTAAAGCTTACAGAGCACTTTTACACATTATCTACTGCTCACAACAATCCTAAAAGTAGATGCTATTATAATTCTTAATTTACAGATGAGGAAACTGAGGCAGGTAGTGTTTAAGTAACTAATCCAGGGTCAGACAGCTAAATTTGAAGTCAGGTCTTCCTAACTCTGGATCTAGTACTCCACTACTGGATAATTATAAAATTATAATTTTATAAACAAATTTATTATCTATTAAATTAAAACATAAGATTGTAGGGGGCAGCTGGGTAGCTCAGTGGATTGAGAGCCAGGCCTAGAGATGGGAGGTCCTGGGTTCAAATCTGGCCTCAGACACTTCCTAGCTGTGTGACCCTGGGCAAGTCACTTGACCCCCATTGCCTGCCCTTACCACTCTTCTGCCTTGGAGCCAATACTCAGTATTGACTCTAAGACAGAAGGTAAGGGTTTAAAAAAACCCATAAAATTGCATATTAAAAATTTCCATTATAAAATTATGTACATAATTTAATAACATTATATATAATAATTTTACATATAAAATGAAGACTAGATCATTCCAAAGGTCCCATCTGATCTATTATAATTCTGAATCTAAAATTATGCAATTGCTGTCCATAAAGGATAAGTGATCAGGGACTGGAAGCCCTTGGAATGAATCCAGACTGAAGTGGAGAAAACAGAAGAATTGGGAACACAATAAAGTCCCCGGGGAGAGGACACTGCCCCAGAATGAAGGCCGAGCGGTCAGAAGGCAATGGAGATTTCTGAGCAAGGTACAGAGAGGGCGATTGATGAAGGCTGACCAGTGAAGAGGTCAGTTGGCCATCGGACGTCTCAGAAAAGCTGGAGGCAAATACTGTTTGTTAGTAGGAACTGTTGTAGGAATTGAATAATTCAGCCAGAATGAGAAATGAAAGCCAGAAAACTGAGGTGCATAGAGATGGGGGCTGGGGGACCAGAGGGAGGCTTTTTCCAGCCAATTATAGGAAAAATGGAAAGTCAACAAGATGGAGTTTTTGGATAGCAGGAAAATGAGCAGATCGAGGACTTGGCCACAAAGTGGTCCATTTGTGAGGGTGAGGGTGCAGCCAGAGTGCCTGAAGAGAATGGCAACCAAGATGGTGAGGGGAAATGAGGTGCCAAGAAAGGATCATAGATTTGGAGCTTGATGGGATCTTGGACATCTTTCAGGCTAGTTCTGTTTTACAGGTGGGGAAACTGAGGCATAGAATTTGTATAGGGTCGTATTGTAGGCAGAATTCCTCCCTTCCTCCCTCCCTCCCTTCCTTCCTTCCTCCCTTCCTCCCTCCCTCCCTCCCTCCCTCCCTTCCTTCCTCCCTTCCTCCCTCCCTTCCTCCCTTCCTCCCTTCCTCCCTCCCTTCCTCCCTTCCTCCCTTCCTCCCTCCCTCCCTTCCTTCTTTCCTTCCTTCC
>NC_058132.1:592019643-592030269 GCF_016433145.1 Gracilinanus agilis | reverse complement strand
TTCCTTCCTTCCTTCCTTCCTTCCTTCCTTCCTTCCTTCCTTCCTTCTTTCCTTCCTTCCTCTCTCCCTCCCTCCCTCCTTCTTTTCCTCCTTTCTCCCCTCCCACAATTATTCACATATATGAATAATTCTTATGCCCATATATTTATGTTTAATGCATCCCACACAATTTTATTCAGTTGGACAATTTGTCCACAAGTGTGGACTGCTTCCCTCTATACACCTACCCCAATCTTACAAAAGATTCTGCTTCTCATTTCAGAACATGGGCAGACACATATGATCTAGTGTTAGCTTCTGGCGTTATATCAGAGCCTCAAGATACAGAATCTCCAGCATTTAGGCTGCTGTGGTGGTCAGATAGTTGCAGATTTGAGAGCTTTAATGAAGTTTACATACACAAAGAGGAAAGATTTCTCTGCTGAATTCTGTACCTGCATTACTGGCCATTTTGTTGTCATTCAGTCATTTCAGTCCTGTTCAAATCTTCCTGACCCCTTTTGGGGTTTTCTTGGCAAAGATACTAGACTGGTTTGCCATTTCCTTTTCCAGTTCATTTGACAAATGAGGAAACTAAGGCAAACAGGGTTAAGGGACTTGCCCAGGGTCACACAGCTAATTAGTGTCTGAGACTGGATTTAAACTCATAAAGAGTTGTTCGGTCATTTCAGCTGTGTCTGACTCTTCATGGCCAGGTTTGAACTCACAAAGATGAGTCTTCCTGATTCCAAGCCCAATTCTCTACCCGACTGGGCCACCTAGCTTCCCCCATTATTGTCCATCCAGTTTTCTTTTGAAATAGTAAGATTTTAATTGATATCAATGCGTTTTTAATAATTTCACATAGCTCATGTTTATGGATTTTTTGGGGTAGATAGACTTATTTTCTGCCTTCTGGGGAAGAAACTGTGATATCCCCATCTATACAACTAGCTAGGTGGCACAGTGGGATAGGACCATTGGACCTGCAGTGAGGAAGACTGTGCTTCAGACACCTAATAATATAATAATAGCAAACACAGATAGTGTTTACTATATTCCAGACACTGTGCTACATACTTTAAAGTTATTATTTCATTTGATTATCAAGTAGCCCTGGGAGGGAGGTACTACTTTTATATTTTATAATTTTTACTTTACTTTATAGATGAAGAAAGGGAGACAAACTGATTAAGTGACTTGCCCAGAGTCACATAAGCTAGTAAGTATCAGAGGCTGGATTTGAACTCAAGTCTTCTTGATTCTAGACCCAGAACTCTTTCTACCATGTTACCTAACTGGTAGAGGGGGGAGGTATCCCCAGTTTACCCTTATGGATGAAGCCTTTGTTGTCACATTGACTACTGCATCTCCCTATAGAAGGAGCAAAGGTTTTCATTGCTCCTATAAATGAATGAATGAGTGGATGATTCGAAAAAACTTTTATTAAGTATTTACTTTGTGCCAGGCATTGTGCCAAACACTGGGGATACAAATACAAAAAGAGAAACAGTCTGTTGGGGAGAGAACATGTAAAAGGGACTGGTGGTTGGAGTCTATTTTGGTCAGAAGAATCTCAGAGGTGTTGAGATGATCCATAATGGAAAGAGTGAATGGTAGTAGAGAGCTAAGACAGATGACAAGATGCTGCTAGGGAAGGGAAGCAAAGCCTGGTCTCCACTAAGGAAGATTTCACTTGCTCAGTTCCCATTCAAGCTGGCTTAGTCTACTGCGGAGTGGTGACCACCTGGAGCAAGACAATTTGTCAGGGCATCGATTCTGGAGGTCAGTGGGGAGAAGTGGACCAGCCCATGTGCCTGGCTGGACAGCTGGATGGGGTGGGATCCCAAGCAAGATCTGAGGGGATAAGGTCAATTTGAGTCATTCCTTCCCATGTGGCTTCCTCCATGACATTTCTTCCCCATGAATGGATTTTTCTTAGCATATAACAGCGGAGGAAAAAATAAAAGGAAGATGGGGCAAGATTTGAATGAGCTTGTTTTACTATGGAATATGTCTCCTTAACACAGTGTGAAGTTCTTTTAATAAGGAACTACACACTGTGGAACAAGGGTGAATTCCCCTTTGCACCTTCTGGTACAACTGAGATGATGAAGGGATGTCATATTCCTGAGTTGTATGTACCCTTTGGGGCTTGATCTTGGAGAGAAGGGAGTGTGAAAGTCTGGAGAGAAATAAACTTGGGAAGTCAGACCAAGAATAGCTCATAGGACATACTCTTGACTGTGGCCTCACTAGCGAACCAGGGTTTCCCCCAAGGTTGAGCAATAGAGGTGACAGAAGAGCTTGAGGGAACTTCCCATCCAAGTTCATCAAGAACTTGGGTCAAGTTCAGGAATCCAAACTGGCAGCAGTGTGGAGCTGGGAGGAGTGATGGAAAAAAGTCTGGCTCTCAAGTGGGAGCTCAAACCAAGGAGCAACAAGAGACAGAGAACCATAATCACATAAATGCTGGCTAGCTTTCATAGCAGAACTCCAAATTTTACTCTACAGAACCACTATAACTCAATATGGGAGTTCCCAGAGAAGACTTCAGAGACTTCAGTCCTGATGACATTTTCCTTATTATTTCTCATTACTCAATAGTTATAACTTATCTTAACATTTTTTGATGTCTTTTTTTTACATTAACATAGGTTTTTATCAGTATCCTTCTTCCTCTCTCTCCCAAATAGCACTGGTTATAACAAAAAGTTTTTTTAAAAAGATATTTTACTTATTTCACTAAATATTATCCAATTACATTTTAAAATTCAATTATAGCATTCATTTTAAAAAAATTGAGTTTTAAATTCTCCCTTGCTTTCCCGTCCTTCCTTGAGAAGGTAAGTAATTTAATAAGAGCATTTTTAAAGACCAAAAAAGGAAGGGAAAAGGAAAAAATCAGCACAATTGATAAATACACTGAATAAGTTAAAACTGTGTATAATTGAATAGGTGGGTATGATTTTTAAAAATAATTTTGCAACATTTATTGTGTTGCAATAAATAACTTCTCAGTTGGTCTTCCTGTTTCTAGTCTTTCATTTCTCTAATTTTTTCTTCAATCTTCCTAAAACACACTTCTGATCATGTCCTACTCCCTGCTCAATAAATCTATGGCATCCAGATCACTATTAATTTGGGAAATGCAAATTAAAACAACTGTCTCAGGGACCACCTCACACCTATCAGGTTGGTTAATATGACAAAGGAAAATGTTGAATATTGGAGGGGATGTGGAAAAATTGGAATGCTAATACACTGTTGGTGAAGCTGTGAACTGGTACAACCATTCAGGAGAGCAATTTGGAACCATGCCCAAAGGGCTATGAAACTGCATACTTTTTGACCCAGAAATACCACTACTAGGTCTGTATCCCAAAGAGATCAAAGACAGGGAAAAGGACCTACTTCAAAAATATTTGTAGCAGCTCTTTTTGGGGTAGCAAAGAACTGAAGACTGAGCAGATGTCCATCAATTGGGGAATGTCTGAACAAGTTATGGTCTATGATTGTGATGGAATACTATTGTGTTATAAGAAATGACAAACAAAATGATGACCAAAACAAACAAAAAAAAACACCCAAGAAAAGAGTTACATGAAATGATGCAAAATGAAGTAAACAGAACCAGGAGAATGCCATACACAATAATAGTAATAAAAGGATAAAAGACAGTCTCCTTAACCTGACATGGAGTGCTTCATGTGGCCCATGGCCTCAGCCAACTTCTGGACCTGCACTCACCTTTTCTAACTTTAGAACCATGATGTTGTTTAGTCATTTTTCAGTAGAGTCAGACTCTTGGTGACCCCATTTGGGGTTTTCTTGGCAAAGATACTGGAATGGTTTGCTATTTCCTTCTCCAGCTTATTTTACAGATGAGGAAACTGAGGCAAATAAGGTTAAATGACTTGTCTAGGGTCATACAACTAGAAAGTGTTTGATGCTGAATTTGAATTTTGTTCTTCCTGACTCCTCACCAGACACTGTACCCACTATTCTCTAGACTCCTGATGGCAAAATTATAAAGCCATTTTTGATGACATGAGGCTGCATACAGAGAAGTATGTTATTTAAACTATAAATATCACAAAATTATGTTTTTTTCTTGAAGTGACACACCACCCAAGTTATGCTCGTTTTTTTTGCCAAATTTTGACACACCAAGCTCAAAAGGTTGCCTATCACTGCTCTAGACCCATGCCAAATTAATAATACCATTTCTGCTGGAAGGAGCATATTAGGTCACTCCTCTAAAGTTCTACCCTCCCTTTCTCCCAAAGCATCACTCCCTAATTTGTTGTTCAATGATTTCACTTTTGTCCAATTTTTCCTGACTCCATTCAGGGTTTCCTTGCCAAAGACACTGTCGTGGTTTGCCATTTCCTTCTCCAGCTCATTTTACAGATAAGGAAACTGAGGTACACAGAGTTAAGTGACTTACCCAGAGTTACGCAACTATTAAGTGCTTGAGATTCACTCCCTAATAGAGTGTTTCAAAAGTCAGTGTAATTAAAATGCACCAGGATTTTTTTGGGACATTCTGTATATTGTTTCTCTTTATTAGAAAGTAAGCTTTTTAAGGGCAGGGACTGCACAAAGCTTAGCACTTAGCAAGCTTCTAAAAAATGATATCCCATTCATTCATCTATAACAGCCCTTTCATATTACAGAGAAGGAAATTTGGAACCAGGGAGGTTGCGAATTACAGATCTGAGATTTGAAACCTGGTCCACTGCCTCCAAATCCCGTTTTTTACTGTGCCACACTGAAAGTCCTTTAGAACTTGACTCCAACCAGCTTCTCCAGTCTTACCTCATACTACTCCCTTCTGTATGCTTGGCGTCCTAACCAAGGGAGCTACTTACTGATGTCCTGAGTCAAATATTCCAACTCTTACATCATACAAGCTATTCCTGCAGGACTGGAATGTGGTTGCTCCTTATCTCCAAAGCCTGCTTTTCCTTCCAGGTTCAGCTCAGGTCCTGCCTCCTCCTTGAGACCTTCCTCCAGGACCTCCAGTTGTTGGGACTTTTCCATCTCCAATTTTCATAGGACTCCCCCAACCCTGATCCCTGCCAACCTTGTTTCCTTTGTCCTCCCCACTTTCTGCCCTGTAGAAAATTGATCTGAGCTCATAAGTTCATCTCCCCTATAAAATGGAAGTCCTGTGAGAGTAGAGATTATATTCTTTTTGTCTTTGAGTTCATGGTGCTTTTTCTATATTAAATGTGCAAATAGGAATAGAGGCTCAGAAAATGGTTGTATAACTGACTTTCCCTCTAAAACTGTATGAATAAAAGAATGATTAAATACAGCAGATTTTTTTTTATCAAGAGTGTATATTGCTTCAAGATTTCACTGCAGCTATCCTTGATCCTCAAACCAATATTTTTGGATTTTGTTAATTCATTACAAGTCAAAAAATATCATATAACTTGGGAGACATTATATTTTAGGAATAACAATAATAGATAACATTCATATAGTACCTACTATATGTCAGATCCTGTACTAAATGCATCATAATTTCATCTCATTTGATCCTCACAACCTTCCTAGGAGATGTGTTATCATTATCCTTGTTTTACAGAGAAGGAAACTGAGGCAAACAGAGGTTAAGTGACTTGCCCGTGGTCACTCAGCTAAGCAAATTTCTGAGATTGAATTGATTTGGACTTAAACCTTCCCAGCTCTAGATTTGGTACTCTATTCATCATACTACCTTGCTGCCAATAGTCCCTCTTCTGAATCATACACATGCTTAAGCTTTTTTGTTGTTCAGTCATTTCAATTGTGTCCAACTCTTTGTGACCCCATTTGGGGTTTTCTTGGGAAAATTACTGGATGGTTTGCCATTTCCTTCTCTATGTCATTTTATAGATGAGGAACCGAGACAAAGAGTTTAAGTGACTCGCCTAGGGTCACACAGCTAATAAGTGTCTGAGAGTGAATTTGAACTGAGGAAGATGAGTTTTCCCAGTTCCAAACCCAATACTCAATCCATTGGGCAACTTGCCAAAGCTTTACATTCTATGAATTTTCTGGAGAAGGGTTGTGATTTCACTGGCATAAGGAAATCTCATAAGGAGGAAACTTTCTCTAACAATGATCCCTTCTCTGTTAATATATGCCTTTTGAGAATTAATCAGAACACTGATGGGTAAAGTGACTTGTCTAACATCATACACCGCCATTACATATAGGAGGTGAAATTTGAAACCAAGTCTTCTTGGCCAACTCTCTATCTACTACTCGAAGCTGTCTCTTACAAATTATAGCACATTGATAAAGGCTTAATCTCTTTTGTACCTTTTCAGTATCTTCCTGAATTATTTCATTATTTTTTATGATTGAGACAGAATATTTGGTCACATTTGCAATGATGATAAGGACACGATATATTTTTTCCAAGCAGTTTACAGTTCATAAAATGCTTTTCACATGGCTATCTCATGTGGTTCTTACAGTCATCTCTTCCTCTTTATCTAGCCACAGTCCCATCTCTTTTCTACAGTTGGCCATCAAACTTCTTGAAAAACATTGTTGACACACAAGACTTTCATTTCCTCTTCAACAACTCTCTTCCCAGTCCTTTGCGATTGGACATACATTTCTATTACTTGACTAGAATTACTCTCTCAAATGTCATGTGTGACCTCTAGGTGTCTAATACTTTTTTTTTCTCATTCTCATCTTTTTTGATGTCTCTGAAACATCTGACACGATCCCATCAGGCATATTCTTGGCAAAGATACTGGAATGGTTTGCCATTTTCTTCTTCAGTCACTTTACAGATGAGGAAACTGAGACAAATAGACTTAAGTGACTTGCCCGGGGTCACACAGATAGTAAGCATCTGAGGCTAGATTTGAACCTAGGAAGATGAGTCTTCCTAATTCTAGACCTAGTGCTCTTCCACTGGACCACATGCTTAAGCTTTATTTTCTATACATAATATGGACCATCAATCAAAGACAAAAGTAGTAGAGGCTCCATCCCATATACCTGTATGCCTGGTATCCCATTTTTTTCCCAGAAAGAGGCATTTCCTGCCTCCTTTGTCTTGCTCCTGCCTAGCACCAGCTACCAGATCAGCTTTTATGCCTGCTCTAGGCTGCCAGGTTTGATTGTCTGTCCTATTGCCTGGACTATTATACAAGTCCCTTCTAACCCTAACCCTAAATTCCAAGTGGTCTTCATGACTCAGTTCTCTTCCCACTCCATTCCATCCTCCACTCAGCTACCAAGGTGGTTTTTCTGTAGAATAGATCGGATCATTTGACTCCCTGCTCAATGAATTCCGGTGGTCCCCTATTACCTTCAAGTTCAATATAAAGTTCTCTGTTAGGCAAAGAATGTCCCCATGGATATCCATGCATGTATTAGAGTTATTTGTGAAACTGCCTCCCCAGTATCTCTTATGTCTAGGTATATCATACTCTCCTACTTGATGTTAAATTCCATAATTCTGTCTTTTCCAAACCTTATCATCTTTCCTAGAACCTAGTACAGTTCTCAGCACAGAGCAGATTTTTAATAAATATTGAGCTGAGCTGAAAAATAACCAGGATGTAGGAAAAGCAGGTATTTGTCTCCATTTTATGAATTCAGAAACTATAACTTAGAAAATTAGTTGGAGTCTTCTCCCTCTCACTTCTTGAGTCCACTCATTTCAATTCAATTTAAGTTGTCAACCCAAGATATGTCACAGAGTCAAAACACAGATCTTGTGATCCCTGGTTATGTTTCTTTCTTTTTTCCTATTCTCCTTCATCTGGATTATCCAAGTTGTTTTTCCTTCTGTCCTTTTAGGTCCTTGGTTAAGCAAGCCTAAATTCAGGAATAAAGGAAAAAAGAAGAAAATGAGAGAGGAAGGGAAAAGGAGAGGGTAAGAAAGAGAAGAACTGATGGAGGAAGGTGGAAGAAAAGAAGAAACTAGTATCTTCTTAACTTCTCTTTTTTTTCATCTTAAAACTCTTCTCTGGGGGCAGCTGGGTAGCTCAGTGGATTAATAACCAGGCCTAGAGACAGGAGGTCCTAGGTTCAAATCTGCCCTCAGACACTGCCTAGCTATGTGACCCTGGGCAAGTCACTTAACTCCCATTGCCTAGCCCTTACTACTCTTCTGCCTTAGAATCAATACATGTGGAAGGTAAGAGTTAAAAATAAACACCTCTTCCCTTCCATCTTAGAATAGATATTAAGTACTGGTTCCAAAGCATAAGAGTAATGAGGGATAGACAATAGAGGTTAATTGACTTGCTCAGGGTCACAGAGAAAGGGAGTATCTGAAGCCATATTTGATTTAGGACCTCCTGTCTCCAGACCTAGCTCTCTATTCACTGAGCCACTTAGCTGTTACCCCTCTCCCCAATTTTTGTTCCTGATACAATCATCTTCCCAGTCACCCAGATTGAAAATCTTAGAATCACTCTTGACTATTCCTTCTTCCTCATCCCTCACATCTGATCAGTTGCCAAGTCCTATCAGTTCTTCTCCTTCCATAGCTCTTATATTTTTCTTCTCCTCCCCACTCAGATGGTCACCACTCTAGATTTAGTCCTCAGCTTTTTTTTTTCAACTTGAAACAATAAATTTTTTACTTTTTTCTTTGGCTCCTCTTTCTCTCCTTTCCAACCCATCTGCCCATCCAGCTTGGGAATAATCTGCCTCTTCATAATTTTTACGATGTCACTCTTATTTTCAATAATCATCAGTGGCTCCCTGTTGATTATAGGACAAAATACAGATTTATTTTCCTGGCTTTTAAGACTCTCACAATCCAACTCCAATTTATCCATCCTTTTTGGAGTATTATGCCAAACCCGGCTTCTGATCTCATACTGCCCTCTCATAATTCTCAGTGAGTTCATACAGATATTCTCCTATTTTGAAACACATTCTTTCCACATTTTTGGAAATCCTTCTCTTTCTTAAAGATGGAAGTCAGATATCATCTCCTTTCTGAAGCTTTCCCTGTTTCTCCCTCTCTACCTTAAAGCAAAAAGTAAGCTCTCCTCCAATTTAGTCATAGCATTCTAACCAGATTTCTCTTTTGCCATTAGCACATACTACTCCTTTGTGTCATACATATTTGTATCATTACTATTACATTTAAATTAAATTTATTTAATTTTAATTTCATTTTAAATTATTAAATTTTAAAATTTAAATCTATCAAATTAACAATTTTAAATCTCTTCAGGACAGAGGATGCCATTTTTCATGTTCCCATTCCTAGTACCTCGAATAGTGCTCTGCTCATAGTAGGTGTTTTTAAAATGTTTGTTGAACTTAATTGAATGAGAAGAAAGAAGGGAGGAGGAAAAGGAGAAAGAAGAAAAGAAATCAAGTAAGGGGGAAGAAAGAAGGAAGCATTGATGGAAGGAAGAAGAAAGGTGAAGAAAGAAAGGAAGAAGTGAGAAGTAATGGGAAAGAGAGAGAAAGGGAAGGAAACAAAGAGAGCTCCTAACTCTAAACCTTTCTAACACTGCCCTATCACCCTCCCCTCACCTGATTTCTATGATTAATTCAAGTTTATCAGCTCTTTTTGCTCCCTCAGGGTTCTGATAGGTGACTGATTAGCTACTCTGATAAACTGATTTTCAGGAGGGTATTGAGTAATAATGGTTAACCTGCAATCCCTCATTCTTAATGTATTCACAAAGGAGACTTTGGTGCCTCAACCCATTAGTGAATAGGAATGAGGATTTAGGCATCTAGGGGAAAAATTTTTGGTTTGCTGCTTAGGAAAAAGGGAGGAATAAAAGGAGGGAGGAAAAATGTAAACAGAGGCAAAAACAGGACTTGGCAACAACACTGTCTTAACTCTTATGGTTTGGGGGTAAGCTAGCTAAAAAATTATCAGTCTGTGTTATACTAACCAAAATGCTGTATTAACTAATGGCAACTAATCACTGAGTGGCAGACACATGAGTAGGAACAGAATGTGGGTGGTGGAGAGAACAAGGATGAAATTTGAGCTTTAAAAGGAAAGAGAAAGTGGAAGACTTCAAAGGGGACTGTCAGCCACATTCTAGAAGTGGGAGTGAGGTAAGAGAGTCACCAAATCTGAGGAATTGTCATGCAGAAGAATGATCACACTTCTCTTTGGTCTCCCAGGAAAAGAAGGACCAGCTAGGGAAAGTTATAAGGGGATAGATTTCGATTCCACATAAGCAAATATTTCCTAAAAGTCTGAGTTGTCTAAAAGTATAGTGGGCTTCCTCAAAGGTCAAAGCAAAGTATTCCCTTGAAGATGAGAAGGTATTAAGAGGACAGTGGATCACCAATTGCCAGGGATGTTATAAATGGGAAAAGGATGGAGATATAGTATTTTGATTTGGATAGGAATTGGACTCAATGATCTCTCAGATTCCTTTCAGCTCCAAAGCTATAATTCTGACTTAATGAGTGAATTCCATTCTTATCAAAAGACATTTCTTGAGTCCTTGCTATGTGAATGGCATTGCTTCAAGTGCTATGAGAAGAAAAAGGGGATAGAGCTAGAGAAATTCCAGGATCAAAGAGAGGGGGGAAAAATATTGCACCATGAAAGGTCATCTCTAGGGAAAACAGTAGAGTTTGTTTCATCTCTCTCTCTCTCTCTCTCTCTCTCTCTCTCTCTCTCTCTCTCTC
>NC_058132.1:591936770-592015615 GCF_016433145.1 Gracilinanus agilis | reverse complement strand
GTTTCTGCTCCCACAGTTCTTTCTCTGGATGTGGAGAGTGTTCTTTCTCATAAGTCCCTCAGAATTTGGACTTGTAATTTAAAGATCTGAGTTTGAATTCAAGTATCAGCTTTGAAACTTAATACTTTTGCAAAGCCCTAATTAAGAATTTATTCATCTGGAACAAAAATAGTTAAGAGGGAGTGGGTGGCAATTTGACTACAGGTGCATTCATCCTGAGGGAGAGTAAGCAGCTGGTTCTTCAGAATGCCTGAGCCTTGCCTTTGTAGGGGTTGGTAGAAGAAGTCACCCCCCATTACATCAACCCAAAAAGAGTAACTGGACTTTGGAGGTGGGGGCACAAGGCCAACAGAGGATCATAAAATGAGGCACTGTATTGTAGTCATTTTGGGGAAGAAGTGCACAGCCTTAGGGTGTCCCTCCCCCCAACTCCCATCCCTGCCTCTTGAGGAAAGTTTTATTCACTTTGTAAACAGTTTATGATTTGTGCACTTGAAACTTTTGGCAAATAACTTAAATTTCACGGAGCCTCAGTATCTTCATCAATAAAATGGGGGCAACAATAATAAATCAACATTCATTGCCTACTTTACTTGGTTGCTGTGAAGAAGGCATTGTATAAGTCTCTTGAATTGTGACTTTGTTATTATTGATTTTAAAAATTTATTACCATTTAAGCAGAAAAATTTGACCCACTCCAAAAGGTATTGTCAGCTACCCTAAAAGGCAGCTAACTTTGGTACATCTCCGATATTTAAACTCAAACTTTCTAAAGGGCTTTGTTCTTGACTGCTTGCCAAATACTTAGACCATTTCCGATTAAGAAACCCTGGACTTCAAACTTAAAAAGTAACTTGCCTAGTATTCCATGATGAATATATGACTTTAATTAGTATTAGCTCTAAGTTTAGGGTGTGTGTGTGTGTGTGTGTGTGTGTGTGTGTGTGTGTGTGTGTGAGAGAGAGAGAGAGAGAGAGAGAGAGAGAGAGAGAGAGAGAGAGAGAGAGAGAGTAAGTATATGGTCAGACCTAGTCATCTGTGACACAGAAGGAATGTTATGGATCAATTACTCTCAGATTAAAAGGAGTGATGACATCTGTTTGCATTACTTTCCAATATCCCTTAGTTTCCAAAAGTGCTGTGTGGAATAGATCTATGCTCTACTTGAAATTAAATAAAGAGAATTTTGTTTTTCTTCACCAAACTCTACTCCTAACTTCCTCTAATTTTCTCCACTAGGCTTGTATAGCAGTCTTCTCACTCTGAAAGTTCGCTTTACTCTTGAGGGTTCCTTTCCCTGATTGTTTGGTTTGCCCTAGAATCTCCATTTTAAGGAAGCACCTTGGCTAACCATATCTTTATTCCTCTCTGTTTTTATTCACTCCAGAATCTCTAGACTTTTCCATGTCCTCTTTTCTTCTCTCTCCCCATCCTCAGCTTCCATTTTTGTGTGTCTTGCTCCATTAGAATGTTAGTTTCTTGAGGATAGGATCTGTCTTTCCCTTTGCTTTTATTGGTATTCCAAGGGCTTAGCACAATAACTTGCCACGATAACTTGCTCAGATATTAAAGATGACAGTGTCACCCAGTGCATCATGGGCCTTGGCCAATTGTCTTGACTTTTGACTTGCCTCTGAACTTTGATGACTCTGGAAGAGAGAAGAAGGCTGATGACTTTGCACAACTCTGCTTCTCTTGCAAGTCAAGACATCACCCTTATGATATCACTGGTCCTCTTTGAAAATAAAGGATGGAACAACAACAAGCAGAATAAGCATTTACCAAATGCTGGTTGACTTGTCTTGAAAGTTGTTTGAGTTTCAAAACATTTTGGGGGATTGCCAAACCTAGGTTGGTAGTCACCGCCATGCATGGGTAAAACAAGAAAGAAAATGTCAACATTTTTTTTTTAGTTAATGGTTTCAATCTCCTCCCTCACCACACCTTTCACCAGAGCTCCTAGCAACTGACCTGAATTTTTATTCCTTTCCCTTCTTTCCCCTTCCCATATGAAGATCACCATAGAAACCCACATTCTTAGAGCTGGAGGGACACCCCAGAAGCCATATAATTTAATCTGTATATCTGTACAAGAATCCTCCCCAAATGCTTACAAATGAGGCATCACTCTGTACCTGTTTGAAGATGATCAGAGAGAGAGAGTTCACTATCTCCTGAGGCAGATTAGTTCTTAAACAAGTCTGATAGATCTGGAGATTGGAAAAAAAACAGGCATCTTTGCCCCTTGGGCCAGGATTATCTAGGATCCCTTATTCCCCCATCCCACATGTACAAATCCTTCCCCTTTGCCCAAATTGACTGGTCACAATAGGGTTACTACTTTAGTCTTTGGGGATGTGAAGGATGCCTTTTCCATTGGAATTCCAAGAGGAGCGTAGGAGATTGAAGGGTTTGGACTTCTCGGCTAGTAGAAGAGACCAGAGAAAGGGATCGACATTTTTCTTCTTCTGTTCCTTCTATTGTTATTTTTTTAGTCAAATATAAAATTTATAGCAGTGAATTTTCTCCACAGAAGGAGTCTGAGGCAAGCAGAGTATAATGGTTGGAAACAGACTTGAAGAATGCCAAATAATGTGTCCAGCCTAAAGAAGGAACGCTCCCAAACACTTTTGTGGGATGAGAAGGAGGGGTAGCTGCAGGCTAATGGAAACATAGGTGCCTAGGGAGGCAGGAAACATCTTTTAAAAATTACATTTCATGTAAATATTATCGACACTGATGTTCAGCCACCAAGAAAAATGATACGATTGGTTCACGTTGTGTTTTTCTATTTTCTCTTCCCAGGGTTCACCTCCTTTATTTCCAGGAATCAGAATTTGAGAAGCACAGACAAGAATCATAGGATAAAACATTTGGTATGCTTGAAATGCTTTTTAAAAAAAACCCACCAAGAGGAAGGGGAAGTAATTAGTTTGTGGGGCTGTTATATTTTCAATGTGGAGATGGAGAGCCCCAGCCAGCAACACTCCCTTTCTCTATTGCTTTAAAACAGGTAGAATCAAGTGCAGTTCATTAACTCTGATGAATTAAGACATCCTCAGCTCATATATTTTATTCAGTAAAAGAGCAAAACATATTCTTGTTTCTTTAAAGCATACAGACCTTGAAGAAATCTTTTTCTCCTTGATATGCACAAAAGCAGCACGCCCACTGGGGCCCATAAATTTCCAAACTATGACGTCAACCAGGTGAATATTAAAAAAGGAGCATTCAACTGGATCCTAAGGACCATTTTGAAAAACATCCCTCCCTCTCCATCTTCCCAGCAAGCAACTAAAGTGGCTCCCACTGGGCTGCGAGATGTGGGCTGTGGGCTTGGCAGGCATGCTCTCTGTTGGCCCTGGGTCCAAGCACTCACTAGACACAGCCCTGCTAAGACAAAATGAATCCCTGCTTGATTGAGGGAATTATTCAGAGGAAAAAGAAAGCCAGGTTCAAGGTTGCAGGGAAGTAGCGACAAGGGAAGGAAGATGTTTTCAGATGAGATTTGAAATGAGATGGGGAATTGATGAGGCAGAGAACTACAGGAAAGGCTGTTCCAGATGACAGCAGCTTTGGAAGAATACCATCTCTACATCGATGTCTGCCTCCAGAAAGAGAGCCAACCTTAAAGGAACAGACCCTTCAAAATCCTGAAGATGTTGTTTGCAGTGTGTGTCCCAGCTCGATACTCTATTTTTTTTTCCTATCATTTTCCAGCGTTTATAGCAGGGATTCTTAATCATTTTGTGTGTGTGTGTCCTGGATCTCAGCAGCAGCTTTGTGAAACATTTATGGACTCCTATTCAAAAAAGCTTTTTGTTGCCCCCTTTTATAATTGACAGATGCTACATTTCAGGGAGAGGTTAGTGAAAATGAAGATGTAATTTCTTTTCCATTCAAATCCACAGATCCCTTGAAATCTATCCATGGACCCACTGTGTATGTTTATGTGTTGGGGGCCAGGGGGAGGTCTGTGAATTCCAGGTTGAGAATGGTTGGTCTAAGGGGTTAAATAGATTTTATAAGAGGTAATAATTTTACAAGGATGAAATAGGGTCAATCCTTGTAATTAAATGCATATGTCTTCCTTACCTTTTCTCCAGAAGTGAAAGAGTTAAAGGTTTCTGTAGTCTTCTCTCCCCCTATACAGAAACCATTGCACAGGCAGTTAGAACACAAATACTGTTTGTTTAGGTGTTTGTACAGCTGCCTGTCTCTGTTAGAGGTCTTATATAATAATAATAATAATAAATCACATTTTTCCTAGCATTTTAAAGTTCATAGGATGCCAGAGTCTCCCTTTTAACACCAATATTCCTCCACTGCTGCTTTATGAAGGAGAATCGCAGGACTCTGTGATCCCAGGAGGATCATAATTGTAGGGAATCCAAAGGGCTCTACAGGGAGGCTCACAGAGGGGGCAAACAGGCTTGGGCATATTCCCAAAGAAGATTTGTGGGTAAGAAGTGGCACAAGGGAATTCATCAAGGATTATAAAAAGGCATTGTGAAATATAGTGAGAAAGGTGCTGAATTTAGAGTCAGAGACTCCGGGTTCAAATCCAGTCTTAGCTGCTTAGGACATATTCCTCATTGGCAAACCTTTTCTGAGTTTGAGTGCCCAGAGGGCAAATTCAAGCTGTCTGTGAGCCCTCATTACTGGAGAGAGCAGAGGGAGAAAGTGCTTGCTTTGGGTGACTGGACAGAGGGGTGGGGCATGCAAAAAATATCCTGGGTGACTGGGAAGAAGAGGAACAGAGCAGCTTCCTGAGTGCCCGCTCTGTCATGTCTTTGCCAATGGTGGTCTACATGAGCTTAAATAAGTGATTTTACTTTGTTCAATTCAATTTGAACCTTGTTCAGATGAGGCACTACCTTGCCTCAGTTTCCTCATCTATAAAAATAGGAGGTGAGAAAGTCCAATGGTCTCTAAGGTTCTTTCTGGCTATAAATCTATGGTTATATGATATATATATATATATCATATTGGTTATATGATATATATATATATATATATATCATATATCCTTTGATCAGGAAAGGAGATGGATAGGTCACCTAGCAAGGGTAAGGGAACAACACATCACAGAATGACTTGAATGTTGCATGGATATGCACAAAGTACTATAAGACCTGAAGGAAGCCCCCTGGTATATTGGTTAGATTCTCTCTAAAAGTCTAATGGATTATTATTACAAATAATGAGAAGGGGGGCAGCTGGGTAGCTCAGTGGATTGAGAGCCAGGCCTAGAGATGGGAGGTCCTGGGTTCACATCTGGCCTCAGACACTTCCCAGCTGTGTGACCCTGGGCAAGTCACTTGACCCCCATTGCCTACCCTTACCACTCTTCTGCCTTGGAGCCAATACACAGTATTGACTTCAAGACAGAAGGTAAGGGTTTAAAAAAATTAAAATTAAAATAAAAAAAAAACAACAAATGATGAGAAAGTACCAATGAATCCATTACTTACTGAGTGATTGGTTATACTGAGAAAACCACAGGATGATAGATTAGGTGCTAAGGGGAATCCCAAAGTCTGTCTAGTCTAATCTTTTTTACAGATAAGAAAAGGGAACCCAGAGAGTCAAAGTCATTTGCCCAAGGTCACACAGGTAGTGAATGTCAGAGGAGGGTTTTGAACTCAGTCTTCTTTGGAAATAAGCCAGAGTCTGTTTGCCCCTTCTATGAGCCTTCCTGTTTTCCTTTGGGTTCCCTACAATTATGATCCTCCTGGGATGATAGAGTCTTGCAATTCTCCTCCATGAAGCAATGCTGGGAAAATATAGGTGTCAAGAGAGGGACTCTTGCATTCTGTGAACTTTAAAATGCTAGAAAAAAATGTGATTTATTATTTTCATACAAGAGCACTTTCTACTGTGTAGAGAACACACACATCCATTAAAGTAAACAATCTTCCAAGTATAATACTCATTTTAAGGATGAGTAAGCTGGATTTTGGATAGCGAGGTGGTACAGTGGATAGAGCTCCATCCCTGGAGCCAGGAATTCAAATGTGGCTTCAGACACTAGCTGAATGATCCTGGGCAAGTCATTTTGTTCTGTTTGCCTCAATTTCCTCACCTATAAAATGAGCTGGGGGTAGAAATGACAAACCACTCTAGTATCTTTGCCAAAAAAACCCCAAATGGGATCACAAAAAGAGTGAAATATGACTGAAAAACAGCTAAATAACAACTGATACAAGCAATATATAGAAATGATAAATTGGAGAAAATCATCAGTGTAGACACTATCGTTAAGGATTTGGAAAGGCTTCCTGTAGAACAGGGGTCGGCAACATATGGCTCTTTCTGCAGGAGCCATAAAGTCAATTTTTTTTCAGGCGCTGTTATAGGAGTGCGCACTGTGAGCACTGTACGGCTCTCATGAAATTACATTTTAAAAAATGTGGTGTTTATGGCTCTCACAGCCAAAAAGGTTGCCGACCCCTGCTGTAGAAGGTAATATTTTAGCTGGAATTTAAGGAAGTCAGAAAGGCCAGTAGGTCAAACTTCCGTGCTAATCAGTAGTGGGTAGGATAGGACTGGTGAACAGCTCCTGTACTTCCTGTCTTGAGGAGAGGGCAGAAGAATTAATTTTAATACTTTAATTAATTTTAATAAAGAAGTAAATAAAAGCAGTTTGACCAAACTAACAATGGGGGTCTTTTAAATTGTGTCTGGGGACAACGTTTACTTGTCCCTCTATTTCATGTGGGAGTCATAATATTTTAGGAGACATTGGGAAAGAACATTTGCCATCCCAGGGGATAGAAAATGAATGAATTTTGGTTACCCATACTTATCAAGACTTAGTCAAGATCCATTTAACACCACTCCCAAGTTTAAGATTTGTTTTTTTCCCCAGGCAAGGAGTATCTATCAATTAGTACCAGTCCTATATCCCTGGGCATGTTTCTTCGATGGTGAAATGAGGTAAAGTGCCCTTCAATTCAATTCAGTTCAATAAATATATTCGATCATTCATTTTTTAAAAACCCTTAACTTCTGTGTATTGGCTCCTAGGTGGAAGAGTGGTAAGGGTGGGCAATGGGGGTCAAGTGTCTTGCCCAGGGTCACACAGCTGGGAAGTGTCTGAGGCTGGATTTGAACCGAGGACCTCCTGTCTCTAGGCCTGACTCTCAATCCACTGAGCTACCCAGCTACCCCCCTTCTCATTATTTGTAATAATAATCCATTAGACTTTTAGAGAGAATCTAACCAATGTACCAGGGGGCTTCCTTCAGGTCTTATAGCTATCCAGCTGCCCCCCATTCATTTTTTTAAAATTCTTACCTTCTGTCTTTTTTTTGTATCAAATATTTACTTTATTGTTATAGGGAATAACTTATAATAACCTTGGAAAAGAGAAAAACTGGGAAATAATAAAGGACAGTGCTTCAATTTGAGACTGATTATCTGAAGCCAAATCAACTGCCTATAGTTGTACTACCCTGTCTCAAGGGGAAATAATAAATGGGTAATATTGGTGCCAAACATTGCTTGTTTATTTTAGAAATGAATTTTATTGATCTCTCCCTCTCATGGAATCATCTATTATAACAAAGGCAAAAATAAGATAAACATTACCTTCTGTCTTAGTACCAATTCTACAACAGAAAAATGGTAAGGGCTAAGCAATCAGGGTAAGTGATTTGGCCCCATCACACAGCTAGGATGCTTTGAAATCAGTTCCTCCTGATTCCAGGTCTGGCACTCTTTCCACTTTTATATTTAGCTGCCCCTTTAATAAATATATAACAAATAAAACAAAAATATGAAGCCTACCATGGGGCTGTTCAAGGCAGTTATTAAAGCCACTGGAGCTGACTCTGTGGATCCAAAGATGGATCCACAAAGATGCAAATGGGAAGATATCATATGTACATACAAGTAAATACCAATAATTTGATATGGGAGTGAATAGTAACTCAGAATCAAGAGAGACTTCCCAAAAGAAGTAATACTTAGGATAAGCCTAGAAGGAATATGAGGATTTCAAGGAGATTTAAACAAGCTCAGATGCTCAACAATACATAATACTAACTCATATTTTACAACTCATTAGGATTTATAAAACATATTCCTAACAACTGTCCTGTGAAATAGACCATACAGGTATTATTATTTTTTATAAAAGTAACTCTTACAGATGAGTCCACTGAGGCACACAGGGATTAAATGATTGCCCAGTATTAGCTCATTCAGTGTTTGAGGAACCCACTCACCCTGATTCTAAGTCAAGCCTTCTTTCAGCTGCATCACATTGGTCTGCTAGTTTCCCAACATTTTCTAGTCATCCACCATGTGACAGGTCCAAAACACAGACCCATAAACCCAAGTGTCGTCTATAGATAGATGCACAATTAAGCCTAGATTGTATATGTACCAGATGGAGCCCATTCAGAAGGCTAGTTGGGCTCTTCAGTGAACCCAGCAAAAAGAGTCTTTATCCAGCATCTGTTTCCTTGAGATAAGATGCCAGACCCAGTGTGCCTAACAGAAACTCTTCCTGTTTTTGCCCTAAAAAAGTAGTTCAGACTCTGTGAAATTTGATGGTTTATCTTCTGCCCTGGTTGTGCAGCCCTATCATTCTCTCTCCTGCCTACCTCTCCCTTAAATAATAGCCAGTACCTTTATACTGGCCCAAAGAACCCAAGATTTCTAACCTTCTAGTCCTCCTTCATATCAAAACATACTGGACCTATATCCATTTATTTCTCCTTCTCATGAGGACAAGTAGTAGCAGGAGGATATTATTAACCCTTAAAGAACTACTCTAATATTGAGACTTTTCTCCAGTGTGGTAGCTAAGGCAGAGATATTTTGTGTGAAAGAACTTCATTGAGTCTCTTCAAATCCCTTTAGGTAGAAGACCACCTACCTGTCAAAACAATTTGGTCAGTACAAAATACTATTGCACATTGAATTACAGATGGAAAAATAAACACCAAACTAATACCTTAGTGGGTAAGATGAAATAGTTCTCTTGTATATAAGCAAAGGATAAATACCTTTATATGAGAAATAAAGGGGAGGGAGAGTTTTCTAATCCAGTTAAGCCAACCATTTATTTGTTATTATTAGTAGTATATTTTTATTTTCCAGATTACATGTAGACATAATTTTTAATAATTGTTTTCTGATATTTTGTGAAACATGTTCTTTCCCCCTTCTTCTTCTCCCTTTCCAAGAGAACAGGTAATACAATATAGTTTATAAATGTACTAACATGCAACACATATTTCCATGTTCATCTTGTGAAAGAAGACACATGTTATTTATACAAGAAAAAACTCAAGAATGAAATGAGGTGAAAAATGGTATGCTTCAATCTATATTCATACTCCATCAATTCCTTCTATGGAAATAGATAGCCTTTGGGGGAGGTCATGAGTCTCTTGGAGTTGTCTTAGATCTATCTTTGCACTGGTGATAATAGTTGTCATTCATAGTTCATCATCTTACTTTATTGCTTTTGTGTACAATGTTCTCCTAATTTCACTTTGTGTCACTTTATATAAGTGTTTCCAGGTTTTTTGTGACCATCTTGTTTGTCATTTCTTAGGGCACAATAATTTTCCATTACAGTCATATTCCATGATTTATTCCTAATAGATGAACATCCCTCTAGTTTCCAATTCTTTGCCACCATAGAAAGAGCTTCTATAAATATCTTTGTACAAGTAGCACCTTTCCCCCTAACTTTGATTTCTTTGGAATATAGACCTAGTAGTAATATTGCTGGATCAAAGGGAATGCCCAGTTTTATGCCCTTGGGGCATGGTTCCAAATTGTTCTCTCAAATGGTTACCACTTATGCTTAATAAATAAACCTACTATATGCTTAATAAGAGGCCAAAGCAGTCCTTGCCCTCTGGGAGCTCACAATCTAACAACATGTAAGCAACTATTTACAAATAAAATATCTTAGTTCTACCCCATGGGGCCCAGTAGAACAAGTCTAATTTATTTTTCATATGACAGACTTTTAGATACCTAAGGACAGCTATGATGTTTCTCCCAGAGTCTTCTCTTCTTCAAGTTAAACCGTTTTAGCTTTTCTACAATCCTCCTATGGTCTTACTACAAGATCTTATTTCATCCCTCTCTGCACATTTTTTAGTTTATCATTGATCTTCCTAAAATCTAGCATTTAAACAGAACACCATACTCTAGATGTGTTCTAATAAGGGTGGAGTAATACAAAATTATCTCGTTTGCTAATGTGACTACAATAATGATAATCTAAGTCAATGTCTTTACTTTTATCCATTTTTCAATTTTTAGAATCAACACTTCTTTCAATAAATAGATCAGGTTGGAACTACTCTCATTGTAGTTTCTTCTCATTTGTATCCTTTCTCCTAACTTGGTGCTAATTTTACCCTTTCCTTTAAACAGCTGATGATTTGATGGCATGCATCATGCTGATTTTTTAACCAAATCAGTCTATAAATATATACTATCCCACTCCTCCACAGAAATCCTACTCTGATTTTTCATAGTGGTGTGCCCCTGAGCTATGGAACACTATGCTAGAAACAGCAAAGGAGAGGTTCTATCATACAAGAAATATTTTGAGTAAGATCCTGGTGACCAAAGGCATCTACTCTTTGATGACCAATCTAATTAAGTATGGAAAAGCTTCTTAACAGTAGGCGGGCGCTGAGTGATTCATTCTTTGGTCATGGCAACCCAATGAAACAAACAAAAGGAAATACACAGTGACCCTCAGTCCTGTGTACCCTTCTGCTTTTGATGTGACAAGGGTGGAGTCACAAAGAATGGGGGCAGAGGGTTCTAAGAATCACAGTTTTTAGAGCATCTATAAAAAGTGACTCAGCTGATATTTAATGATACAACAATATATTTAAATAATAACTTCAAAAATGAGATCTTTTTCTAAAACTCACTAAACTGAAATACTGTTTGAAGAACTGATCTACATTGTCATTAATTTTCTCATGATAAAAAAAAAAACACAAGAAAAGGGATGGTGGAATTACAGAATTTCCATGGAGTGGAAATGTATAATCAGAAAAGGAGGTGAACAAAAGGGAGGGATAAGACCGTTCCTTGGAAATCCATGAAATAAACAGACAACTAGGTGGCACAGTAGATGGAAAACTGAATGTGGAGTTAGAAGACCTGAGTTCAAATCTAGTCTCAGATGCTTACTCTGTGATACTGAGCAGATATTTTCCTCTCCCTGCCTCAGTTTCCTCATCTGAAAAATGGGAATAACAATAGCACTTACTTCCTAGGGTTGTTGTGAGGATTAAGTGATATATTTGTAGAGTTCTCTGCCAACCTTAAAGTATCATATATTTATTAATAATATTATAAACAATAAACGTTCTATTGAGCTATATTAAAATATTATATTATGTATTATACAATCTATCAATATCTTTATTATAAATATTCTTATTAAAATAATATAAAGTGTCTTAGGAGAATGCCTCTAACATGTTCTACTGAGATGAGCATTAGATAGCATGAAAAGGTAAGGGCGAGTTGTCATATACACCTATGAAAGCAATACACAAATTAAGGTGTTCACAGATTAATTGGAATATTGAAGACAATGGTCAATTTAATTTGCAGGGATAGGTCATATTTGACGCTTGTCATATCTAGTAACTTCTCACTCTTTTTGACAAGTGTGACATGCAGGGATGACACATTGAAGAACTATATTTCCCAACATGATTTTTCATCATTCTTGCCTGAGCTCATTCATTTTCAGAGTGGATTCACCAACTATTATGGTATATGTTACTATGGTTGGGTGACCTTATTAAATGCTTGGGAGAATTTTTCTATTTCTTCATCCTCTCCTCCTCAGGTTGACATATCCATTGTAACTCTCTTTAAGGTGAGCTGACCAATGGTTCCTTGGGAAGATTTTTTTTTTTTTGGTTATTCTCAGTTTCATGGTAAATTGAACTGTTTGGACTTCATTATTAGCCCTTCCGAGGGGGACCTTGAGCTAGTCTTCCATTTAGCTGCTACTTCCCTGGACCATCTGCTTTCAGTTAGAGTGAAAATGGAAATGGGCACTTGGTTCTATTCTTTTAACAGTATGCTGGCTTGTTGGTCATTTATATTTTTTCACATATCCCAACAATTTATATTTGTATATGGTCTAAAAACTGGGATTTAAAATACCCTCCCTGACCCCCTTTCCTTAAATGATAGATCATTTTATAATTACAAAGATAGAAAGGGACTAAATAAGTGAAACTGAGGATAGGGTGGGTTTGTTTTTTTCCTTTTGTTTTGTTTTTTAAGCTTTACCGGCTTTATGGCCAAATAACAAACCTATTGGTGTTGAGTATCTCGATACACATCTAGACTATTCCTTGGATAAGATGTAGCCTGCAACTGGGACCACCTTCAAAATTTTACCCCTTAGAATCTATTTGGGCTTATACTCTCCTGGCATAGCCTTCTATTACCCAGAGTCACCTTGAAATTAGGGCAAAACACTGACTTTTGTGAATGGTTCACAACAACATCAGGAAATACCTGTGATGCCAAGTCAGGGGGTAGAGTTTCTGGGAATAAAAGACCTAGCTATCCCCTCTGAGCACAGGGAAAAGTACAGAATAAATATGAACTGCCGTATAGTAGATAGCTAATTATCTCATGGAGGTACCTGGTTTGTGAGTTTGCATGTGTTTGTTTGCGAGGATGGATTCATAATGTTGCAAATATTTGAATTCTGTTCCTATGAACAATCCATTAACCCTTTCCACGAAAGAGAGAGTAGATACTCTGATGGAATGACAGCCTCCACCTGGGGCTTTAACTGACTCAGTTGTGTTTTTAACTCTCAGTCCTTGAAAGGACATTTCCTCCTGAGGCATTTAACAGAACCTTGCTAGGGGAAAAACGGGCCTCCCAGTACAGAAGGGTATTTTTGTGGGTATGGGTGGATCTCACCACAGAGATGCTCATAGAATGGTGGGTGGATCTTGTTATCCCTCCTCTTGCTCATGACCCATTCTACTCATTGCTACCCAGCTCCCAAGAAAGCTGAAACAAACATTCCTGAGAAAACACATACTTTTTGGTTCCAAGTATAAGACTTTTCATTTATTCATTTTTACCATATTAGATTCAATTTTGGGTATTGATTTTGCTATATCTCCTAGCTTCATGCCATGGCATTTTTGAAGAGCTTGACACCTATTCCTTTATCAGATCATCAATAATATACCTATTTTAAAAAACCTCTTACTTTGTGTCCCAGAATCAGTACTAAGTATCTGTGTCTCAGAATCAGTACTAAGTATCTGTGTCTCAGAATCAGTACTAAGTATCTGTGTCTCAGAATCAATACTAAGTATCCATTCCAAGGCAGAAGAATGGTAAAATCTAGGCAATGGGCGTCTAAATGACTCACCCATGGCCACACAGGAAGTGTCTGAGGCCACATTTGAACCCAGGAGCACCCATCTCCAGGCTTAATGAGTTATTCCCTGAGCCACCTAGCTGCCCCAATGATAATATTTTAAGCAATCTCAGGGCCAGGTCATCAATAATATGTATATTTTAAAAAAAACCTCTTACTTTGTGTCTCAGAATCAGTACTAAGTATTCCATTCCAAGGCAGAAGAATTGTAAAATCTAGGCAATGGGCGTCTAAATGACTTACCCATGGCCACACAGGAAGTGTCTGAGGCCAGATTTGAACCCAGGACCTCCCATCTCCAGGCTTAATTAGTATTCCCTGAGCCACCTAGCTGCCCCATTGATAATATTTTAAGCAAGTCCAGGGCCAAGGACAGATCCTTGGGCAATCACTATTGAGCCCCTGTCAGGCTGATATAGAACCATTAGTGACTATTTCTTAGGCTTGGCAATTCTTGCTACTCATTCAGAACCCCCCAACTGTCCTATTGTTGAGTGCATATCTAGCCATATTTTCCTCCAGAATAGAATGAAAGACTAAAACATGTATTGCTAAAATTTGGATGGTCTGTAGTATTATTGTAAGTTACCAAATGGTAGTAAACCTGTCAAAAAAAGGAAATGAAGTAAGTCTAGTATAACCTTACTCTTGACAAAGCCATCTTGGTTCTTTTGTAATCAGTTTTTTCCCCTTTTCTAAATGTCTCCCATTCCTTTGTTCTAAACGAGCTGGAATTTTGCCAAGAATCTGAATTGAGCTTACTGGCCCATACTTGGCAGACTTGACTTTTTTCCCTTTTCCCAATATTGAGACAATATCTTCCTTCCCTAAAGCCAACAGTTCTGCTTCCATTTGCCCTAATTTGTCAAATAGTGAGTTCTTGTCCCCAAAGCTGGGATCTTTGGGTTTATCGAACACTACCTTGCTGAGGTCACTTACCCCAAGTCTATTCCATTGATCCTCCCTTCTGTCTCTTAGCCAGTACTATATTGTTTTGATGACTGCTGCTTTATAGTGCAGTTTAAGATCTGGTACTGCTAGGCCACCTTCCTTCACATTTTTTATCATTATTTCCCTTGATATTCTTGATCTTTCATTCTTCCAAATGAACTTTGTTATAGTTATTTTCTAATTCCATAAAAAAGGTTTTTTGGTAGTTTGATAGGTATGGCACTGAATAAGTAGATTGATTTAGGTAGGCATTTGCTGTAATTTGTATAACTGACAATTGTTTACCAATTACATCTGACAGCACCTTCAGTATCCTGAGAACTGTAATTCACCTGGATGTGGCAACCTGAATTCATTAAGGGTAGCTATGTACTCTCATACTATGTCCTTATTTATCATAGAGATCAAGTCCGTTTTGTTCCTTTTGGTCTTGACCTTTCCAAGCCAGAGATCATTCTCCTTGGCAGAGAAAACAAAAGCTAAATAAAACCTCAGCAAATGTGTCTTTCTTTTCTCTTTTCTAATCTCTTCTGATTTTCCTCTTTTCTCCAACACAGCTAAAACACCTTTTTTTTTTTTTTTTTTTTTTTTTGTTTTTTTGTTTTTTTGTTGACTTTAACTTTTGCCTTCAGCTCATTCTGAGCTTTAGTGTTCCTGACAAAATTCAGGCATACCATGGTATAATTTTGTTTCCATATTCTGTATGCGCCCTTTAAAAATCTAATTTGATGAGTTCCCAGTGTCATCCTATCTGTATCTTCAGGGAACTTTTGTTTCTTCTCAAATATTGTTTCTCTTTGTCTTTGGCATTTTATTTTTGAGAACTATTCCTCAGTTGACTTCCTCTGTAGAATTTTAATTCCTGGCATCCCACCCATCCTTTCTTTGAAAGCTTCCTTTTTAAGTCAAGACAAATTAGACTGTGGCTAGCTTAGTTTGCCTTCTCTGTCACTGATTCTAATATGGAGTGGTCACTTTACCCTAAGATTCCCAAGACTTCCTTTCTAGCAGTTTTGTTGGAGAGAATCAGGCTCAGATTTACATTGTCCCTTATCGATTGATCTATCTTTTGAAAAATGAATTGAAAACATTATTAGCCTCTGTCCTTTAGGTAGATATCTGGCAGTCAAAATCCCTCATTCCTGTCATCTCATACCTCCATACCATCATCCTCATCTATTTCCTCTTACCGTCCTGATGGTTCATATTGTGACAATATTGCTTGTTTCATTGATCCTCATATTTTTTGCCTTTCTATCTGAGTGGTCTAATGTAGAGTTGTAAAGCACATGGTCCAAGTGCTGCTCAAATCAGATAAAAATGTAATTATAATTGTATTTTATTGATATGTTAATAAAAAAAGAAATACTTAAACTTGTGGTTTTTTTTAAGTCAATAGGGATCCTTATGTACCATCTATAGCCTCTGCTTCTCTTTGGTTTTGATCCCACAAGACTATAGTATGAAAATATGACTTCTATTTTTGCCTTCATTTGATAATCACCCATTTCAATGCTTTCTTCTATGCTTTTCTCCTCCAAAGGATAGATATCCTTACATGTATATATTGTTTAGTATATAATATTATTGGGGGCCAGATGGCTCAGTAGATTGAGAGCCAGGCCTAGAGACAAGAGGTCCTGGGTTCTATCTGGCCTTGGATACTTCCTCACTGTGTGACCCTGGGCAAATAATTTACCTCCATTGCCTAGTCCTTACTGCTCTTCTGTTTTGTAATCAATACAGTATCGATTCCGAGATGGAAGGTAAGGGTTTATATTTATATTTATATTTATTTATATACATTATATATAGAGATAATTGAATATATATGTATATATAATTTCAACTATCTTAGTGTTTCCCTTTCCCCAAGTCTGCACACTTTTTAACCCATTCTGTCCTTCTTTCATAGCCATATTCCTAATATGGATTATATCCCACCAAGTCTTAATTATATATTTCAGGTCAAGCTTGCCTCCCTTCTTGCTCACTGCTAACACTTTGAGCATTTGTATGTAGCTATAGGAAACCATGGTTTTTATTACTGGTTCCTTTTTTTGTTTTTTATCTTTTGTGAATTCCTGAGGATCTCTACTACTCTGCTACCTGTACTGTTGCTAATCTCCATGGTGTTTGGCCTATACCATGTGGCTGTATAAACTTAATTTCTTCCCAACTTCCTTTCTTTTTTAAAGTTTAAAAAGTCATTGGATTATTTTCCCTTTAATTTGATTTATTTTTTTGAAAAGTTTTATTTAATTAATTGATTTAGAATATTTTTCCATGGTTACATGATTCATGCTCTTTCCCTTCCCTCCTCCCTACCCAACCACCCATAGCCAATGAGCAATTCTACTGGATTTTATATATATTATTGGTCAGGCCCTATTTCCATATTATTAATATTTGCATTAGGGTGATCATTTAGAGCAGTGGTTCCCAAATGTTTTTGGCCTACCGCCCCCTTTCCAGAAAAAATATTATTTAGCACCCCCTGTCACATACTATCACCTCCCCCTTACAGTTATTCGCTGCCCCCAAATGCACCTGTGGCCATCACCGCCTCACCTGGATCACTGCAGCACCCACCAGGGGGCGGTGGCATCCACTTTGGGAATCACTGATTTAGAGTCTACATCCCCAATCATGTCCCCATCCACCCATGTTATCAAGCAGTTGTTTTTCTTCTGTGTTTCTACTTCCACAGTTCTTCCTCAGGATTTGGATAGCATTCTTTCTTATAAGTCCCTCAGAAATATACTGAATTGTTGCATTGCTGCTAGTAGAGAAGTCTATTATATTCGATTATACCACAGTATATCAGTCTCTGTGTATAAGGTTCTCCTGGTTCTGCTCCTTTCACTCTGCATCAATTCCTGGAGGTCGTTCCAGTTCACATGGAATTCCTCCAGTTCATTATTCCTTATAGCATAATAGTATTCCATGTCCAACAGATACCACAATTTGTTCAGCCATTCTCCAATCGAAGGGCATCCCTTCATTTTCCTCATTGGATTATTTTTACAAAAATCTAGAAAAATACATTTTAAAATTATTTGGAAAATTATTTTTGCATTTTTTCTTTTTTATATTACTTATTTTTGCCAGTCCATAGTCAATAAACACTTATTAAGCACCCTCTATGTTCTAGACACAGTACTAAGCACTGGGTATATACTAATATACCAATGAATACTAAGATGTTTTTCCTCTCTTCTTTACCCTGAGAGCCAAAAATTCTTTGTAAGAAAGAATACAAAAGATGGAAAAAAAGTTCAGCGAAACAAATCCATCAAGTCCAACTTTGTGTTCAGTTTTCCACAGCCTCTGCTTTTGTGAAGGAAGAAAGTTTGTTTTCACATCTCTTCTTTGGGTTCGTTTTCATCACTACCATTTCATAGTATTCAGTTTGGTCATTTGGTTGATGTGATTCTTTACATTTATATTATTGAAGCTGTATGGATTGCTTTCCAATTTTGCTTATTTCACTTTTTATCTATTCATTTAGATCTTCTCATGCTTCTCTGAACTCATCATATTGATTATGGCAATATTCCATTACACCCAGAGACCACAGCTTGTTTAACCATTCTCAAAATGATGGAGATCTTTTTTATTTCTAATTCTTTACCACTACAAAAAATCCCATTATAAACATTCTGGTTTCTGTGGAATCTTCTCCCTCTCTTCCCACCTTTTTTTGAATCAGTGACATCCTTGGGGAATATTCCTAACAATGTAATCTCTGGTTCAAGAGTATGAAGGTTTTAAACACATTATCAGCAAAATTAGTTTTCAGGATGGTTGGGCCAATTTGCAGCTCCATTAATAGTGGAACAGTGTGTCCAAACAAATACATTATATACCCTTATTAGATACACTTCCTCCCTGTCTTAGAATTCTATTATTCTTATAGTTTAAGTAAAAAATTCAAATCTGTTTCAAACATTTTCTTTATAACCAACTGTTCACTTCATTATTTAGAGGGTAGCATTAAAAAAGGAATTATGTATAAATATTCATATATATTAAATTTAAGATTTATCCATATAATTATTCTATTGCATAGTTTTCAGATTAAAGTATTTTGTATAATTTTTTGAGTTAAAGACACTATAGGTTTAGAAACATTTTGATGTCTAGGGTCATGGATTTAGAATTAAAACACACACACGTAAATATATTCTTATTTCTCCATTTCTCTGACGTTATGCTAATGTTTAGGAGTAACAATCTCCTCCCCCAGGTTAGTACCCATATTACTTCTCCAGCCACATGAATTTCACTGCTACTATCACCTGTGGTGAACTTATTATAGCATCATGGCCATCTAGATGTAACTATTTCTTTGGTATTAAAGAATTGGCAGCCAAGAGGTGTAATGAATAGAGTGCTGGGCTTGGAGTCAGGAAGGTCTGAGTTCAAATCCAATATCAATCACTAGCTGTGTGACCCTGGGCAAATCACTCAATCCTATTTACCTCAGTTTCCTCATCTTTCCAATGAGCTGGAGAATGAAATGACAGACACTCCAAATGGGGTCACCAAGAATCTGACATATTATTGAAAAATGACTAAATAATAACTATAATTAAAGAACTAGGGTAGGAGAATGAACATTGGTGAAAAGAGAGCCAGCTATAGAGTAAAAAGATTTGTGTTTGAATCATGACCCTCTCACTAACTTCTCTATTTAGTGTCTCAGTTTCTTCTCCTTTAAAATGACAGATTTGGTTTAGATCAATGATGTCAAAGTTAAAGAGAAAGTGAGCTACATATTGGTTTGGAAAACTGCAGTTACTATTATCTGTGTTTCATTATATTTTAGTGTGTTTTGTTAAATATTTCCTGATTATATTTAATCTGATTTTGGTTTTATGTGGGATTTTCTCTGGTGTAGATGATTTTTTTAGGGTTTCTTCCAGCTTGAAATCCTTTGTCATCCTTAGTTTTAATTGAATGGTCTTGGATAAGTCACTTTAATTCTCAAGAACTCAATTTTCCCATTGATAACATAAGGAGATTGCATTAGATAATCTCTGAAGATCTTAACTTTAAACTAGTATGAGCCTCAATCCATAGGCTACTTCTGTTCATGTGATCATATGAGAGAGGTAGAGACTGCCCCTATGAGTTTACAAAGATAGGGAACTCCCAAGTGATGAAATTTCCTTCCTCCCAAAGCAGACAGGCACTTTCTCTATAATTTAGAGAGTTAGGTGTGTAAGAAGCAAGGCAAGCTAGGCATTTTGGAACTGTGAGAGATGAAACACAGAAGGAGGAGAAGAAAGTGACAGTTGGGCTGAAGCAAAGATTTCCGGGAAAAGATCCAACTGAATACTTAAGTTTTGGGGTTTACAGCCCAGGAGGAAGGTGGTTTTTTTGGGGGGGCTCTGTGACCCACAAAGTGAAAGCTGGAGTTTCCTGAGACCTTCAGTGAAGATTGATCATATCCCTTGATCTCTATTGGTTCCTGATCACACTGGAAATATATATTAACTGTTTCTTCAGTTTGGCCAGGGGTGTCTGGACTTCTGTGGGGAGCCAACCCCTGGGACCCACAAATATTGCCTTGAGCCTTGCTCTTCATTATCCTCTTTAGTTTAGTAACAATTCTAGCTATAGGAGTACTATTTGGGGATTGGGTCAGAGAAGCTGTGGATTTTGGGGAACGCAGAAGAACCTCTGCAGGTACCCTACACAGTGAAGGACTGAAAGGGGATTTAGGGAATACCTCGTATCCCTTTTCCTGAGAACCACATCATATTTCCCCTGATTATTTTTATTCCTGTAATAAAGGTTAAAAGTTTGATTCAGTCAGATCAGAGTAAATTCAATTGGTGGGAGGCAGAATGAGTGGGTTGAAGGAGGAAGGAAAGCAGACCTCCATTTTTAAACCTGATTCCAGTTGGGGATTTCTCGGGGAGGCTTCAGTGTGCACTGCCCAGCATGAGCATCTTATTGGGGTCACACTTGTTTCCCCTAGAGGAGAAGACATTCCTTTAACTTCTCTACCCCAGCAGGAATGTCCAGGGATCCCCAATTTCCCAAGAAACCCCTTTTTGTCTCCTAGTAAAGAGGGGGAACTGTAAGGGAGAAGAGGCCCTTAAACATTAACCTAAGGGGTTAACCATTACACCCCCAATCCTCCTGATCACCCCCCTTCTTACAGGTGCTAGGAAGTTGTGACTTGCCCAGAGATATACATTCAGTATATTTCTGAGGCAAAGCTTGAACTTGGGTCTTCTTGGCTTTGAGGTCAACTTTCTATGTCTCATTACCTCTCGTGGCTCTATATAAGGAGGAAGAAATACTTTTAGTCAAGAGCAACTAGTGGTTAGAGTGCCAGAGCTGGGCTTGAGAGGACCTCAGTTAATATCTGACCTCAGACACTTAATAGCTATGTGACTCTGGGCAGCCACTTAACTCCATTTGCCCAGCCCTTGCCCTTTCTGGCCTGGAGTTGTTACTAGGAGAGAAAGTAAGGGTTAAAAAAAAAGAAATAGCCAGTGAGCTAGAAGAAATCACATTTCCTTTGCTGCCATTTGCAAAACATTGTACTTGCTGCTTTTTGGCCATTCCTCCCCTACCCCCTTGCTGCTGCTGCATAGATCCCATCTCCTTAGTTCTACTATAAATGAGCTGGGAAGTGACCCAGAATGCATAGAGAGCAGAGGTGACAAAGGACATGGTGCTCCATTTTTCCATATTCTAAAGGACCAGCCAATTCCTTTTCCTATGGAAAATGGAGTCTGAGTCCCAGGGTGAATATTTGCTTACATATATTATGTAATGTATATACATTCCTGGCAGGCACAATTTCAAATCTTGTCCATTGGTGTTGACCTCTGCATATGTTCTTCATAGAGGACAGTTTCTTGAATGGGTTTTACACTAAAACAGACCACTTAAAAGAGACATATAGTCTAGTATCTCTATTTTTAAGTGGAAGCTGACTCCCAATCATTTAAAACAAACAAACCAAACCCGCATTGTTATTAAGAATTTGTCTGAATCATTTTAGACTAAAAGGTTATATTCCAATGGGGTGTATAGTGGATGACTCATATTTTATGAATAGAAATACATATTTTCAGGTGGATCATTTAAGCCAAGTACTTTAAAAATGAAAAGTGACTTAAAGTAGGGATTGATTTCAATTGTTATATACACATGCATATACAGATGTGCATATATACTATTATTGGAGGAAGGTCCCAATTCCCATTCTTCTCTTACTTTTAATAGATCTTGGAAAATAAAAAGTATTTGGGTTGTGTTTACACAGGGAAAGTTATATGTGGTGTTTATTGGGATAACAGAACGATGCATGATGGGAAAAACTCATAGTATATTGTCAAAAATGGTATTTGGTCAGGAAATGACATGAATTATGTGAAGAACATGTATGATCAGAAGAAGAGATGAGCTACTCTTGTAGGGAATGAGAGAAAATATGGACAAACTGTCTTACATTGGTTTCAAATAAATATTAAAAGAACCAAAGAGAAATTTTCTATTAAGTTTGGTAAATCTTCCATGGAGTGGGGAGGATAGGATGATATTGAGGGAAAAATACTGGATTTGGTGTCCTTCCACCAGGTTCAAATGCTGAATCTGCCTCTTACTGCCTAGGAGACTGAAAAAAAAATCATTTTACCTCTGGGCTTCAATTTTTTCATCTGTAAAATGAGGGAATTCTACTAGATGACTTCAAAGGTCCCTTCTGGTTCAAGATCTATAATCTTGCCATCTATGGAATGACACAGACAAGATGTATTTGGAATGACAAATTGTGAGTAGATTGTAATTTGTATACCACAAAAGTATATTTAATAAGCAAATGGGTGGAAAAGCCACAAGACTGTGAGAATATCTACTCTGGATTTTGTCTTGTGCCTTTATTATTTGATTTTAGAAGATGAAAGAATCTGCCTAGAATATCAAAGATTGTGACACATGCTTCTTCTTTAAAGTCTTGATGGTATGACAGTTCAAAATACATAACCAGCATCATCATTACATAAGACCCCTTGACTTTATTGTTCAATTGTTTCTATCAGGTCTGCCTCTTTATGACTTTGTTTGAGGTTTTCTTGGCAAAGGCACTGGAAAGGTTTGCCATTTCTTTCTCCATTTCATTTGACAGATGAGGAAACTGAGGCAAACAGCGTTAGCAAGTAAGTGTTTGAGGCCAGATTTGAAATCAGGAAGAGGAATCTTCCTGACTTCAGGTCTGAAACTCTATCTACTGAGCCATCTAGCTGCCTGACCTCTTGGCTTAGGAGTAATCAATGCAACTGAATGGAAACCAGGGAAACTGTAGTTTGGAGTCCACAATATCCCATCTTCTCCCCAGCCAACCCCATGAGAGTACTTCACAGGCTTATAGAGGCTTATAGATTTAGAGCTGGGCAGAACCTTAAGGGTTCCTGAATCTCACCCATTTATTTTACAAATGAAGTACCATAAGCCCAGAGATTTGAAAGGTCCCAGGACATAGGAGCTGTGCCAGAGAAAGGATGTCAGTTCTGGTTCCTTTGATTACACATTTAATTCCTGTTCACTGTAGCACATGTTCTACAATTCAGAAGACCTGGAGAATGATTGACATGGAGGATGTAGAGAAATGCCCTTTTTTGTGAAGATGGAAAAAGTAAAAAATTAAGAGAAGCATCTACTTCACTTTCTGGACCGATCCCTAGTCTCCAGTGACACCAGCTTGGAGAAAGGACTGAGTCTGTCATCTTGTGCATATTAATGGAATGATTGGATTCTGGAGCTTAAGGGCACTTGTAGAAATTATCTTGTCCGAACTGGAATTAAATGTAGATGACACAGAGAGAAGCTAGGAGGGGCAGTGGATTGAGAGCCAAGCATGGAGACAGGAGGTCCTGGGTTCAAATTTGACCTCAGACACTTCCTAGCTGATCCTGGGCAGGTCACTTAACCCTCATTGCCTAGCCCTTAAACCCTTCTGCTTTGGAACCAATACACTGTTTTGATTTTAAGATGGAAGTTAGGGTTTAAAAAAAAGAGCTATCAAAGTCTTAATAACAAATTGATTAATTAACAAACATCAATCAAACCAGCGTCTTGTCAACCTTGGGGGTTATAAAGACAAAAGCAGAAAATCTCTGCTCTTGAGGAGTTTACATTATTCATTCATTAATAAGCATGGGGACACCCAAAGGAGTAGTTTCTAATATTATGTTTAACAAATATACTTTTTTTTTAAGTGACTGAAGATTTCACTCCCCAGGACATATATCAGAGATATTTATTTTGTGAAAAGTCAAATCACATGTGTTATAGTGAAGACTCAAGTCCCCATTGCAGAGTAACATCCACAGGGCACAGTTTTCAAGATTTGCCAAGGTCTCAGAAATGGCTTGTACAAGTCCTAGACCCAGACAACTCATTTTATAGATAGAGAAGCTGAGAAAAAGAGGGTTGCCCAACATTTCCTAGCTATCACATGTCAGAGATGATACTTTAATACAAGAACGTTCAAGTACTGAAGTTTTTTCTGACTCAAAGACATAACCTTTAACTGACTCACCAGGCTGTCTCTCAAATTTTCCCATAGAAATTTCAGTTCAACTCAATAACCATTTATTAATCACCTACTATGTGTCAGGCATTGTACTAAGCACTGAAGATACCCAAAAGGCAAAAGACAGTCTTTGCCTTTAAGGAATTTACAATCTAATGATAATGGTACTACTACTACTACTACTACTACTACTACTACTACTACTACTACTACTACTACTACTACTACTACTACTACTACTACTACAACCACCACCATGACTTTGAAAATTTTATTGATTAAAGAGACTTCTGTGACCTGGTCTAGGAACCCAGTCACCATTTGTACTAGTGGTAGAATAGGAAAATTCTTTCTGATTTTTCAAATGAAGCCCAGGCAATTCATAAGTTAGACCCTTGGACATGTTGTCAGACATTTGTATCAATAGAAAGCTTGGAGAATTGTTTGCCCTAGACCACTTTAAAATGTGGAGGGGACCTTAGAGATCATCTTAGTTCAGTCTCATCATTTTAATAGGGCCCAGTGAGGGGAAATTACTTGCTCAGAGATAATATTAGAACCAAGATTCAAAGTCATTTTTTCTGATTCTGGTTATATGAGATGGTATATGTTATAACTTCAAATTGGTTAGTAGCATGGCGGTCATCCCAATCCCACTGTGTTCACTATGCAGACTAATATCAGCCAGCATTGAGCTCAGGATTATGATTTATAACAATGGCAGATAATGTAAGAAATTGCTATCACTGACTGTTGCCCCAAACAATTTATGATAATGTTCAACCACTCTACTCCCACCATACACATCTTTTCCTTTTCTCTTTGTTTTGATCAACTTTCCTCAACTCTGATTCTGCCAACCCTTTGCTTCTTTCCTTCCATTTTGGACTTTCCTGCCTTGATTTATTCCTGGCTGATCCTCACACAGAAAGGAAGGGAAGAAGGAAGGGAACAGACATTTTTTTCAGTCCGTTTCATATAGCAGGGACTGTGCTAACCACTTTACAAATGTGATCTCATTTGATCCTCAGAACAATCCTCTGAGGTAGGTGCAATTATTGTCCCCATTTTACAACTGAGTTAAATGAGGCAGAGTGATTAAGTGACTTATCTAGAGTCACATAGCTAATGAGTTTCTCAGGCTAGATTTGATCTCAGGTCTTCCTGGGCTCTCTTCACTAGCTGCCTAGGAACCCTATGGAAAGGTTCTTCAGAGAAAAAAAATTCAGGAAAGCTCAGAGGATAGGTCAAGCTAAATGCCATCTGGCTGTTGATGATAGACCTTAAGGAAATTAAATTATGGGTCAGAAGAGCTTATCTGGGATAATCCTAAAAATGCCCAGTAATGATACTGTCATGTATGCCCACCACAAACAAATACTATCATTTGTGGGAACTATTCAGTGGATTAGAGTTGTGGTTAGTTGTAGGTCATTCCAGAGAATAACTGATCAATGACTAATAAATCAATAAATGTCTTTTAAGCAAACACAATGTGTCCAGCACTGTCCTAGGTGTTTGGGACACAAACCTAAAAAGCACATAGTTCCTGCTGTTATAAACAAAAAGGGGGGTCCTAAGGAGATATAGATATACAATGATGTTGTTGTATCTATCTGTATTCTCCTCAGCTGCAGATAATGGAGGAACACCAATTCCCATCATCCTTAACAGTTGTTATAATTTCCCTTTCTCTCTAACAGTTGTCCAGGGAGGACCCTCAAGAGCTTAGATGGATGGGTAACCTTTCCAGGTCCAACCTGGGGTTGGATAGATTAATATAGGGCTGTTGATTTGCTTTGGATTACATTTGGTATATGACTGTGTTGACTCCCTCCCCAAGAGTCGTGATATAAGGACCTCTCAGGAAGGTACTTGTTAAACTCTCTTTATCTACGGTCAGGGAAAGGATAAACAGGACAAGGATTGGGGATTGGAGACCCTATCAGTCTAATATCTATAACTAGTTGACAATCAAGACTGGAGGGTATTATTCAGATGGAAGCTGGAGATTTACTTTCTCCACTACCTCTGGCCCAGCCTGGCCACAGCCAAGCCAGAGAATAGGGACTGCTATTGATGCAGCTGTGTTGGTGATCTTATTCTCCCAGCTTTCTCACTATCAGTGTTGATGATGCACTAACTTTCACAGTCTTCCAGGAAATATTCAGATTCTTCCTACCCTCTTCTTCATAGACCTCCCTACCTCCCTTCATCACTCACTCAGAGATTTCCCATCCCAGAGACTCCTGTCCAGAAACCTCTAGAGCCCAGAGAGACCCCTTCCAAGTGGGCTGTCAGGGGTATTTATACTGTCAGGCCAACCAATGTTTGCCCCTGGCTCACAGCACCTGGGAACATTCCGTGTCTTCCAATTGCCTTCCCTGTCATTCAAGGTGGCATCCATCACTTCCCAGATTATGAATATAACACTGCCCTCAAGAAGCTTAGATTCTATTGAGCAAAGAAGGCAGAGTAAGCCTCAAACACAAGGGCTCCCGAAATCTTAGCGTGCCAGAGACTGAAGGTAACCGAGATGTTACTTCATGCAATCCATTTACTATATAAATGGAAATTTTGATACACTGCCCTTTCTTTTCTTAGTAGGTTTCTCTGCTTCTTATCTACTTAACAATATACTACACCAGTGATGGGCAAACTACAACCAGCGGGCCAGAAGCTGCCCCCTGAAATGTTTTATCTGGCCAGGCGACATTATTCCTAATCTAACAAATACAATGAGTAGGATACAATACAATGAAACTTTGAAAGAGTTGCCTTAGAAACAGACTGACAGATGAGCATTTCCTTTCCTTTGGCCCCCTCTTTAAAAAGTTTGCCTATCACTGTACTAGACGGTGCCAGAGGAAAGACAGTTTATGGAAACAGAGAATGGAAAATTATGGAAAAATGGAAAGAGAAGTTGGAATGAATTCAAATCCTAATTCTGTTACTTCTGATCTATGTGACTCTGGATAAGTCACAAACTCTCTGGGTCTCAGTTTCTTCATTTGCAAAATGAGGGGGTTGGACTAAAGTCCCTTCTTGCTTTAATGTTCTACTATCCTGAGATCTTACTCACTGGGTCTTTATTTGGAGGACCACATGTCCAAAAACTTGAGGCTGGAATGTCATATGATTTGATGTCTAATGATTATGTCATTTAAAAATTTCTGCTACTGTCACCCAACTTCTTTTTGGAACCATGGCTCAGTTCTTTTGTTGGGGCTCAGAAGAACCTGTGCCATGTGACTGACCCTAGGCGCTGTGAACAACTTAAATACTTCTTTGTACCCTTTGCAGATGAATCACCACAACAACAGTAGTATGCTTGAGGGTGTGCTAACTTAGAGAGGGGGGGAGCATCACTCCAAGTCTCAAGAAGGGTGAGGTGGGGGAAGTCTGGCTTAGAGTAAATAAGACAGATTTCATCATAGACTTCTCAGAAGCAAGTCAACCTGTCGTTTATGATCTGCTGCTAAATTTGGCTTTTTCGTTTTCCTGGTACAGGAAGTAATAATAACAGTGGCACACAAATCCCGGGTGGATTTTAGATAAACAACTCGGATGCTGAGTGATTTTACATGTTATTGGTCCAAGAAATGCTGAGTATTACAGGAGTGATTCATGGCCATTTCAATTCATGGCCAATAAGCAAGGAGGGAAAAGTGTTTTGGAAGCCATTTAGGTGCCTTCTTCTTAATACTTGTTACTGTTTAGATGCATTGTGCTCTTTGCTTTTATTAAACTGCTCTGGGTTAAAAGGTACGCTCACTTTTTGTTCAAGGTTGGGCAGTGGATAGAATGTTGTACTGAAATCTTATGGTCCTTAGATGCTAACTAGTTGTGTGCTCCTGGATAAGTCAATTAACCTCCCCCCCCCCCCCAGGTTACACTCTTTGGGTACAATGAAAACAGAAATCCTTGTACAAAGTTAGAGTTTAGATTAGAGATTGTCCAAATTCCCTTCCCAGCCTTGAGATGCTCTGATTTTGTGAACATGTACTTTTCTCTGTACACTCATTTTAGATAATATGATTAAGGTGATGAATGTGGATTCAGGCAGACCTGGGATTGAGTCTTACCTCGGACACTTATTTTAGCTATGTGACTCAACTTCCTTAGCACAGATGAGTTTTCTTATTTGAAAAATGGGAATAATAATAGTAACTCCCTCACAGGGTAGTTATGAGTATCAAATCAGATAATATGTGTAAGGCATTTTGCAAATCTTACAGTGCTCTATAAGGGTGGAGATTTTGTGAGGAGGGCTTGCTTTATTTATTATTTTTACAGGACTAATGATTTCAACAGTATGGGAATTTCTTAGTGAGGAACTTCCTCAACCAATGAAGTTTAGCAACTATTTTGCAACTATAGCCTTAGAAAGTTTCCTGAGTTGTTGTTACATTATAATCATAAAAATAATGGTAATAGTAATAATGATGACAATGATAAATATTTTAGAAGGTTTTTCTCCTAATCAGACAGTATTTTGAAAAGTCTTAGGGCCACTATTGGGCATTATTTTTAAGATTTCCACCTTTTGCATACATAACAGTAAGCCAGGGTTTCAGAAGGGAAGGAGTTCCTAGTACAAGAGTATAAGGCAAAGAGTGCTGGTATGAGAGGTCTAGATTCTAGCCTCAATTCTGTTACTAGCTAGTTGTGTGAACTTGGACCCTTGAGCCCTCTGAGTTTTTATTTTCTTGTCTGTAAAATGAGGAGGAGAGCACTACCTTTTCTGTCTATTTATTCCATAGAATTGGTGGGAAGATTACATGAAATAAAGAATGCAAAGGACTTAGAGGAGTTGACAGGGTTGTGAGGTAGAAGGTGGGAAGTCTCCCTAGTCCCTCTTGTCCACAGGATAATCACTGTAGCCTCCTTCACTGTATCTCTCCTCTTGCACCTCTCCACTTGGAATTTTGGGAAGGAGTGGGAGGCAAGAGCTACTCTTATTCTTGGCTTCAGCATCTACAAACATCACTCCGGCTGCACATGAATCCAGGTAGAATGGAAATACTTGGCAGGCTTTTGGGGACAGAAAGGGGGATGGAAAGGAAAGAAAGAAGAAATATATTTGATAATGGAAAGAGAACAATGGGAGCTGTCCACCTGCAAATCCCCAAATTTCAAAGAGATCTGTCTGAACAGACATATGTCATGAACAGACATATCCATCGCTTTCTGGCTAATGCCCATCAGAATTGAATAGGGTCCAACATTTCTTGATCTTTGCTTGATCAAATCAGCTTTTGATGGTAGGCTGAAGGTTCACAGGCTTGAGTAATAAGTACTTTCTAGGATTCTAGAGCCCTCAATTCCTTAGAACTATTTTGCTCTGCTTGCTTTTAAAAAGGTATACATTATCCTCCATGTCCAAAACAAAGGAAGTCCTGCTCATTGACTCCCCTAAATGTCAGGAATTAATTGGAAAAAAAAAGGAATTTCCAGGCAGGGTAAATTTTTTCACTGGTAAAATCTTAATAACTCTCTAAAAAAAATACCAACCCTAATTTGCAGCATAGTGAGATACAAATGCTCACATTGATAACTTAGCCAGTTCACATTCTGGAATTTAAAAATTAAAAAGAAAAGGACATTTTAAACAAACAAATAAATGAATAAATATTTTAAATTAAAGATTAATTTTGGAAGCTAGTTTCAGCGGGATATAACATATTCCCACCCCCCCAACCACCCAACACACACATTTGCTTTCAGGTAATATCTTGAGATCAGAACACATTCAGGCTAGTCTTCTATTCTTACAGAGATTCCTTAAGGTCAGCAAAGTAGAAGGGACCTTCTACTTTTCAGTTACTCTAAGTCCTTGGTAAGATCGCAGAAATTTGAGCTAGAAGAAACCTTAGAGAATATCCAACCATCTCCTCCTCCATCATCGTTATCATTGTCATCATCATCATCATCATTCAAAACTGAGCACCTAAGAGATTAAATGACTTTTTTTTTTAAACCCTTACCCTACAATACTGTGTATTGGCTCCAAGGCAGAAGAATGGTAAGGGTAGGCAATGGGGGTTAAATGACTTGCCCAGGGTCACACAGCCGAGAAGTGTCTAAAGCCAGATTTGAACCTAGGACCTCTTGTCTGGAGACCTGGCTTTCAATCCACTGAGCTACCCAGCTGCTCCCTTAAATGACTTTCTTGAGGCAACACAGGTAACAATAAATAGATCCTGATCTGTGGTCTGGGGAGAATTGAATATATGGGTCCTTGAGGTTTAGAATAATAAGCCAAGCAAGTAAAGAAATAGACTTAATATTTACTTTCTAGTAGATTCTCCAAAGACATTGGTGTTAAGGATGGGAGAGAGTGGCAAATGATTTAATTCAATTCAGTTCAACTTAATAAATATTCATTAATAAGTTCCTACTTTTTTTTGAGTACATAATGCTATTCTTGGGGGAGATAAGAAATTTATAAAGTATTCAGTTCTTGACTCTCACTAAAAATCAAAAACAGAAACTAAAAAAAAAATACCCTCCAATATAATTAATGAGATTCAGGGACATATGCAGACACCATCAATTTGTTAAGATGGCATAATTCCCTGGGAAGACACTAGGGTTGTGAGTGGAGGAAAGTGTAGGACAGGAGGATGTGAGGCATTTTGCATTATCCTCCCACATGGTTCAGAAGAGCCTTTTTCTCCCATTGTCTCTTCCCATTGGAGTCTTCAAAGAACATGAGTTAAGGAGGAAGCTGGGTAGCTCAGTAGATTGAGAGCCAGGCCTAGAGACAGCAGGTCTTAGGTTCAAATCTAGCCTCAGATTTTTCCTAGCCCCATTACCCAGCCCTTAACACTCTTCTGCCCTGGTACCAATGCACAGTATTGATTCTAAGATGAACGTTAAGGATTAAAAAAAAAAGAGCCTGAATTAGCACCCAGAAAAGCTTTTGAGGCATCTCAGCCTGAGAGGATGAGATGCCTCCTTCACTCATATCTGATGATACATTGTGGTACAGAGCTGAGAATCATAGGAGCTTCCTTCCTTCTCTAAGGGGATGTTCCCCTCTCCAAATCCTGCCCCAGACACAGGCCTAGATCTTCAGCATTTTTGTTTTTCTTTTCCATTCTAGGTACGTGGAGTAGAGTCTCCAATCTTGCCCCAGAACATGAGTCGTTGGGATCTGGTCATTAGGGAATATAGGCTGAGGGTTGAAGCCAGCCTGATATCAGTGTCCTGAGAAATAAGGGCTCCAGCTCCAGCCTGTTAGAAGCAATCAATGATTCTTGCTTTGGACATGAACTTGGTGGGACTAATGCTAGGTAGGAATTAAGTTATGATCTTGATATTCCCCTGAGGGTGATGCAGGAGGAGAGGGGGCATGCTCTCAAGGCATTAGGGGAAATGAATTTTCTTTTTGCTATATCTTCAAAGTTAACATTCCGTTGTAGAAGTTAGCCAGTGTTAAGAAATTAAATATAATTGGGGCTCTAGTTGGTAGGCCCCTAAAATATGGGGCATACAATCAGTGGGCTTCTAGCCAATGGCAGAGAAAAATGGTGTCCCCAAACATCTTAGTGCCTGAGAAGGAAAAATCCTGAGAAGGAAAAAAATATACCAGTCTTGGTCTTGAGAGAATGGGGCCATACTAGGAATATGATGAGATAATGACAGCATGGAAACAAACCTTTCATAAGGTCTGGAAGGAAAAATAGATACCAACTGGATGTGTGGGTATGTGCTGGGATTGGATCTGTGGTTGGGGGGATAGGAATATCCAGAAAAACTTCTTGAAAAACATGTTTGAGTTGAGTTTTTGAAGAGTGGCTAAGGATTCAGGCTTGCAAGAGAATAAAGGAAGATGTTAATAGCAGAGTGAGCAAAATCCCTGAGGTGAGAAAATTCAAGGCATAGATTAAGGACCTCAAGGAAGGGAAGGGTGGTCATTCCCATACCTATTAATGGAAGAAAGTAGGCTAATTTTTTTTTTCTCTCTCTCTCTCTGTGATAATTTTCTAACCATACACATTTAAGTAAACATCCCTTGGGAACCGGAGTGGGATGTGAAACTTAACCCTTAGTTAGCTAGAGATTTCAGTTTATTTAAGTATCTATTCCCTGAGCATTTGATTAACCAAAATTTTTCCATAAGAAAGTCCTTCTGAATCAATGACAGAAATTAATGCATTCTTACATAGTTTAAGGTAAATTCTCTACTTGTTCTAAATTTTTATATTCCTTAAACCACCTAGTCTGAGTAATCTAATTTTTTTTTTTTGGAACAGAGAAGTTTAGACAGCTGAGAACCTCTCCACAGCCCTGATTCCTGGCTGAAATGGGCAAAGCCCTAGCTCACCTTGCTTCTTGTCCTGAACACCAAGGTCTGAGGAAGAATAGCAAACATTTGCCTCCCCGTCATTCCATTCAAATTAAATTTGGTTAGGGATTTGGAAGGCATGATGGCAGCCTTTGTGAATTCCTTTGTGACAGGAAATAGGACTTACTATTTACTTAAAGGCAAATACCCAAATGGTCATCCTTGGGAAAGAGAAGATGTGATATTTATGGTAAAGAATTTTCTTTATGTTCTCTGCATACTTTCCTTAAGCCACTAACCTCCCTGTATTCCAAGTTTCTCATAGCATTAGCAACTCTGGGGCATTATGAGGGTGAGACTGAGACATCCGTGCAGTGTTAGATTCTATTGATTTAAATGGGAAAGAGGGGACAAATGACAACTATTTTCCAGTATTTGAAGGGTTGTGTCAGGGTTAGAAAATGGATTAGACTGGTTCTACTTGGCCTCTGAAAATAGAGCTAGGAAGAAATTGGGGAAGACAAAAAATGGCATATTTGGGTTCAAAGTAAGAGATCTTTTCAAGATTAGAACACACTGCTTGGGGAAATAGTGAATTCTCCCTCCTTGAAGGTCAGTCAGAAGCTGGATGGCCATATCAGAAGTGTTGTCAATCAGATGCAGGTATTCTTTTTTGAGATCAGATGACCTCTCAAGCCTTTCCAGATCTGAAATTTGGGAAGTCTGCAATCTGTGAATTTTAGTTAAAATAAAGCAATGACTGTATCCCCAGACACATGTTTTGAGCTCTATATGCATGGGAATCTATAGGAAGTGGTTCCCAAACTTTTTTTGGCCTACTGCCCCCTTTCCAGAAAAAAATATTACTTAGCGCCCCTGGAAATTTTAATAGCAATTAATAGGAAAGATAAATGTACTTGTGGCCATCATCGCCTCCCTGGATCGCTGCAGCACCCACCAGGGGGCGGTGGTGCCCACTTTGGGAATCACTGGTATAGATCATCTGGGTGAGAAGAAACATTTAGCAGTCTAATCCTAAAGCATAAATCTGATGATGTTCCCATGCTCAAGAAATATCCATGGTTTCTTATTGCCAGCCTTTAAGATAAAGCACAAACACCGAAGTCTGGCAGTTGAAACCATCCACAATCTGGATCTAACTTACTTTTTTTGCTTTACTTCTTTTTTTCCTGTGTGTGTACACACACACACACACACACACACACACACACACACACACACAAATATATATATATATATATATATATATTTCCAACTAGAGATCTACTTTAAGTTCTTTCCATCTCTCTCTCCTCCCACAATTGAGAGAACAAAAAAGACAAAATCCCTGTTACAAATTTGTAGTCAAGCAAAACAAATTCCTACATTGGCCAAGTCCCTCCCAAAATTCTGCTTCATTCTGTGCCATCAGTTCATCCCCTCCCTATCTGAAGGTGGATAGCTTGTTTCATCATGAGTCTTCTGGAATGTCATTGATAATTTCAATGATCAGAATTTCTAAATCGTTGAAAGTGGATGTTCTTTAAAATATTGTATAAATTGTTCTTCTGGTTCTCCTCCTCTCACTCTGTATTGCTTTATACAAGTCTTCCCAGATTTTTCTGACACCATTCTTGTCATTATTTCATATAGCACAATAGTATTTGATCACATTCATAAATAATAAACTATTTAGCCATTCTCCAAATAATGGGTGTCTTCTCTATTTCCAATTCTTTGCCGCTATAAATATTTTTGTACATATTGCTGAGCCAAAGGTTATACATAATTTAATAGCTTTGGGGGCATAGTTCTAAATTTCCAGCCAACTTTTTCAGGATTATGGAACATTATCCATCTTCATGTACTTCATGTTTCACTCAAACTGGCCTACTTGCTTTCTATACCAGACACTGGATCTCCCACTCTGTCCTCCTTACCTTCTCCAAAACTCTTGCCACCATGTAGGCATGAAGTGTTTTACAAATAACGTGGGTTACATTTTTATTCTGAACTTAAATACCAAAGAGAATGGTTCTTTGCATCAACATATAACAGGTAAGAAATTATACATGACACTTTCTGTTTCTATTATGTACAATTTGTTTTTCTTTTAAAGTATATGAAAAGAGTAAACTATAACTTTCAAAGGTGGTCACTTCTCTGACCTTCCTTCTGTTTTCTTTCTATTAAAAATATTCCTCAGTAACAATTGCTTTCTTTTTCTGAAACCAGCATTTCATTCCTGAAACCTACAAGAAAAGGAGGTTCCTCAGGCTCCTTGGCTGACCTGGTTTATCGTTTATCATTGGAAGGACTCATATATAAATTTGAACTCCTCCTTTGCTGATGTAGGGGAGGACTGGATATTATTCAGATCCTCTTCACTTTTCTTTCTCATCATTGAAGGCAACTCTTGTTATCTTCTTTTCTCAGTCACACTGGGTATTAGGAGTCTTAGAATTCCATTCTAACCCAAATGTCCTAGATCTAAAGTAGATAATCCCAGATCTTTTCAATTTTCTAGGATGAACCTACTTTTCATAAAACACCCCTTTATCTAATTTGTTTATTCTGTCTAGCTCTTCCTGATTCATTTGTTTGTGCTCATAGGAAGCTCTTAAAAAAGGTTACTGACTTGGACCAGAGGGATTGGAGCTTGCCATTAGTTGTGGGCCCCTTGCTTTTGCATTGATCTGCAATATAGAGATAGGATCATCTGGAAACTTAAATGGTGACAGTTTTAATGGTTTTAACAACTTTAAAAAATCACATCAACCTTACAGCCCTGTATACTGATTTTTAAGGTGTTTTGGTTTTGGTGGCATAGAAAAAAATGGGATTTGGTTTCTGAGGACCTTGGTCTGAATTCCACTTCTCCTACTTCCTTATGCAAGGAGGAAACTCAGTGGTTCACCTCTGGCCTCAGTTTCCTCATTTGTAAAATGAAGAGGTTGCACTAGACCATCTCTGTGTGTTTTTTTCCAGCTCCAAATCTATGTACAAGTGACACACTGAGGATATAAGGCAGTTTGGTTATGGGTAATAAACAATAATGTTGAATCTTGGGGGTTAGGAATTTCAGATCAATCCAATGCTTTCCATATTTTAAACATTACTTACTAGATACTTATTAACTTTTTGGGGCTTTGTACCCAGGCCATATTAAAAATCAAAACAAAACAAATAAGATACAAACTAGAGAATATTGGAAAATCTCCAAAGATAGAGAAGTGATGGAAAACTAGGGTACTATAGTAAGTAAGTACCATATTTGACTTCAGAAGGTTTCAGTTTACATCATGACTCTGCTACTAACATCATCATTTTACCTTTGTTCTTCTGTTTTCTCATCTGTACAATAGTCTTGGACTAGATTACTTTTCAAGTCTTTTCTACCTTATAATCCTATGGTATTTATGTTCAGAATTCCCATATCCAGTGATTTATGGGGATTACATTTGGCTTTGACATTTACAGGATTGTATCTTCATGTCCTTGCTCCTCTCAAGCCATTAATTTAGGCAATAGTATCTCTTATTAATTATGTCAGCCAGATGAGTATTTATTAAGCTCTTACTATGTGCCAGGTACTATGCTCAGTGCTGGAGAATATAAATACAAGTAAAAAGAAAAATACTCCCTGTCCTAAAAGATCTTAATAATAGCCAGCATTATTAATTAATATTGTTATTATTATTAATGCTTAGTATGTGCCAGGTTCTATGTTAAGTATTTTATAATTATTATCTTATTTAATCCTGACAACAACCCTGAGAGGTAGATGCTATTATTATTTCCATTTTACACATGAAGAAAGTGAGACAAACAGAGATTCAGTGATTTGCCCAGGGTCACACAACTGATAAGGTCACAGTTGAACTCTTGTCTTCTTGACTCCGGTTGAGTGCTCTATCCATTAATGGGAGAAAACATATCAAGGAAGCTAAAAAGGGAGTGGGAGCTGGGGAGAGGACACAAAAGCAGGAGCATGGTAGAGAAAGGCAGGAGTATAACTTGGAAAGGAAATAATCTGCCCAACTGGTGGTTCTGAAAGAAAACGTTCAAACAAAGGGAGAAGCTGTTGGATCAGAGGGAACTTCCAACGTGTGAATTCCAAGATTGGATGAAGAGATGGGGCCATGATCCAATTTGCCTTAAATATGCAATAAATCATAGACTCTTTATTCAGTATTTCTGAGGTATATTATTTCTATCAGTTAAGGGGGGAGTTTCTTCCTTTTGCTCAATTAATAAGATGTCAAATTTGGCCTCAGATACTTCCTAGCTGTGTGATCCTAGGCAAGTCACTTAACCCCAATTTTCTTACCCTTTCTGCCCTTCTGCCTTGAAATCTAAACTCAGTATCAATTCTAAGACAGGAAATAAGAGTTAAAAAAAAGAAAAAAAAGATATGGCCAATTCTACTAAGTCTACAAAGCAATCGTCCTGGGCCAGTCTAGCTCTAATCAAGTCTTCTCTAAGTTTGTGAGTGTCTAAGAATATCAATACAGTGGAAAGAAATTGGCTTTGAAGCCCAGAGGCCCTGAGTTTGAATATTGACTTTGTTACTACCTGCCTGACTTTGAGCTAGTCATAGTGTGTCTCTTTGGCCTCAGTTTCCTCATATGTAAAAGGAAATGGATAATATAGATGATTTCTGGCTCCAGAAATTTTGACTTTTTGGACCTGACAGGTAGTCCAGGAGCAGCACTAAAAGAAACAGCAAAGAGAAGGAAAGAGGGACTTAACTTCTTTATGTTCTAATCAATGGCTGTATTTGCTGTTTATTCTGCTAACTTTTGCATCTGTCTAGTATTTGCATAAAGGAGAGCAGCCTGAGGGAGGTTGGGCAGATGGTGGAATTCCAGATTGCTCATATCTGGCCCATTTAGCCTGAGATAAGGTGAAATAGTGTGAAAAAGAAAGAGACCTTCTGTATGTATAAAACATGGGGCTATAGATATCTACCTTGGAGCCAGCAGCTCAGAGTAGAGGGCCAGCAGAGAAAGTAGGACAAGGAGGAGATTTTAGGGAAAGCTCCCAGAGACGTTAGTCCTAAGCCTTTCTATATCAGGAGGGATGAAGAGGAGGGACCAGTCCCAGGTCCGGTGGGAATTGTGCTATTTTTGTCTTTTTTTGCTGGAGGAAATCACCAGCTGGCAACGTTAGAGGCAAACTGGTTTCCTTGTTCAAGGAGAAGGTCAAAGGAGGACAAAAGAGCTGGAGGAATGCCTCTCTAAACTCAGGCTCATTAAGGAGGATGAAGAGTGCCCTGACAGGGTAGAATAAATTATTTAAGAAAGAAGGCAGGAAGTAAAAGATTCTCAGAAGTCAGAAGGGAATTATGGAAAGGTTCAAGGGGCCGGCAAGTGGAAGAATGTGACACAGAGGAGAAAGGGAAGGAGTTACATAAATGATGGGAAGTTCATTCTGGGGAAGGTGATTATATAATCTGAGGAATTGGCAGTAAGCATCCCATGCCTATAGAACAATAAAACCCATTTCAAAAATGCCAGTTAATTGGTTAACAAACATTTATTAAGCACCTACTATGTAGCAGGCACTGTGCTAAACACTGGGGATACCCACCATTTAGCAGGCACCTACTATGAGCACTATAAGCACTAGATACAAAAAACAATTCCTGCCCTCAAGATGCTTCCAATCTCATGACTGCTACCATGTTTAAGAGGTGTATGTGGCAGCCAGAAACTCTACTCTGAAAAGATATAGAGGCATTCATATATGTACACCTGACATGGACAACTGGGAAATACAGGTTCTATCTTGAAAAGGTTCGAGAGGGCCAGAGAAATTCACCAAGTCCATTGATTGCTACCAGATTCTGGTCATGTGGAGGCAAGGGATACTAGTGCCAGGGGAACCCTCAACATTATTAGTGGGGATTATAAAAATTGCTGATGTTTATAGAGAATACTTAGGTTTGCAAATTACTTTTCATATATTATCTCATTTGAGCCTCACAAAAAAATTCTGTGGAATCGATAATGAAGGTAAAAATAGCTCCATTTTAAAGATTAAACTGAGGCTCAGTGGGGTTAACTTACTTGATCATGATACACAGCTAGCAGATGTTAGAGGTGGAATTTGAATTTATATCTTTCTGAATTAAAATGATCCAATACATTGCACTGACTTCTAAGTATGAAGCCCAAGGTAGGAAAGTGAACTACCCCTGTGCACCAGCATCATTCTGATCTGCTTCCTTTACCTTCAAACTGGTTCCTTTAAGCATGATCAAAGCAGTGTGGTTAGCCTGAAAAAACTTTCTGTTCAAAGAAGGCTAGGGAATGACACTTGAGGGTACAAAACATCCTCTTTCATTTCCTCATTCATCTCCTACTTACTGCATCTTCTGTTCAGTTCTTAGCTTTCCATCTTGAGTTGTTTCCAGTTTTTTAAAAATCTGATTTTCATCCCTGATTGTCTCATCTGACCTCTGACCCTTCTTTGAGATTCTCTATCAGATTCTATTCCTCTATCATACCTGGGTTTAAAATTATATCTAACCCTTTCCCTTCCATTTTCTGTTTAAAGTCCCTTAGCCAAATGAGCAAGTCAATAGCCAGATATATTCTTCATGATCCTGATAAAAATCCTAGCCAAGGGTCCATATCTTTATCTCCTAAGCTTCCTCCTCAAAGTTCTTTTTCAATGCCTCACTGTGGAATGGATGTAGCCCTGGGTTCTTGAAAAATATACCTACAAAAAAACACTAGTTCTGACAATTAAAGCCATGTTGGAAAGGCAAGTTTAACTGGGGAATAACCAGGTCTACACTCCAAAGACCAGCCTGGCTAAGTGTTGGCAGCCTGTTGGAGAGAGTCATCACTAGTAGACTGGCTACTCAGTAGGGGATGAATTATTTGGTAATGGCTGCCATATATGTGTGCAAATACAATATGGCCCTCCATTCTGTGTGATCTCATTCTACTTCTGTAGTGATGGTGACAGAGTAACAGAAAAATGAAAGAGTGATTAGCATCATATAGTATTTAGATAATCTATAAGCTTGACGTACAAATGTGAGCTTCTTATCTAATATCCAGCTAGTAAACTATAGGAACTGAATAATCAATTTTGAAATTCTTGCCTCATAGGAAACCAGAAGATTAAAAATTAGTAGCCCATAGACTTCATCATAGAAAATAATTCCTGAATCATTTGTCTGTGTGTTTTCATATCTTTGGCTTGTTAGGGCCAAGATCAAAATCCAAACCAGATCAGAGGTTTATACCCCAAAGAGATCATAGATAAAAAGACTTGTACAAAAACATTTGTAGCCATACTTTTTGTGGTGGCAAAAAACTGGAAACAAGGGTATGCCCTTCAATTGGGAAATGGCTGAACAAATTGTGGTATATGCTGGTGATGGAATACTATTGTGCTAAAAGGAATAATAAACTGGAGGAATTCTATGTGAACTGGAATGACCTCCAGGAATGGATGCAGAGTGAAAGGAGCAGAACCAGAAGAACATTGTACACAGAGACTGATATATTATGGTAACATAGAATGTAATGGACGTCTGTACTAGCAGCAATGCAATGACCCAGGACAATTCTGAGGGATTTATGGAAAAAGATGCTTCCCACCTTCAGAGGAAGAACTGCAGGAGTAGAAACACAGAAGAAAAACAACTGCTTGAACACATGGGCTGAAGCGGACATGATTGGGGATGTAGACTTGAAACGACCAAACCAATGTAACTATCAATAATATGGACATAAGTCTTGATAGATGAAACATCTTAAAACCAGTGGAAATGCACGTCAGCTATGGGGAGGGTGGGGGGAGAGTGAAGGGGAAAGTAAGAAGATGAATCATGTAATCATGGAAACTTTTTCTAAAAATTTAAATAAATTAAAAAAAATAAGAAACAAGAAAAATGAAAAGAAAAATGGTACACAATGGAGATCATTCCAACCTGACCTATTTAAATGAGTTGTTGACATAGAAAAATAAGCTGATAAAAGAATAGACATTGAATTAGGTCATTATTATTTCCTAATTAAGTTTAACTAGGCTATAATAACTGCTATAGCAAATGGGCCAAATGAGCCTAGCAACTGCTTTAGCTAATCCAGCCCTAATTAAAGTCTTCTCTAAATGTTGGTGAGGGTCTAAGCAAAGTGATAATGATGAAAAGAGCTGTGTATTTGGAATTTAGAAGCCCTGGGTTTGAATTTCAGTTCTGCTACTTACTACTTATCTGATATTGGGTAAGTTAAGACGTGGATCTCAGTCTTAACAGTTTCTTCTTTCAAAACATACAGGAAGTTACTTTGAATTGCATTGCTTCTTTGGATCTAACTGTGACCAAAAAGGAAGAAGTGGCTGACAAAGTGGAAATGTGAAGAACTTTCAGGAAATATAACTCTGTTGTCCTAAAATTATTGAAATATTCTTGATAACATTTATTACATTTTTGAATGAAATGTCATCATGGTATTTAGAGCTAGGAGAGATCTTAACGAATGGATATTTTGACCTAGTTATTTTATAAATGAGGAAATTGAAGTCCCAAGAGTTTAACTGAATTGGATCACATAGGTAATAAATGGAAAAATTGACATTCTAATCCAGGATTCCAAATATAAGTTCAGAATAAGCATTTCATTGGATGGCATACAGAAGTACAAACTTGTGTTTAAAAATTACCTGCCAGAAGCAGTTCATGGAGCAAAGATTTGAAGGGTTTAATAGACTGCAAGCTTAGTATAAATCAATAATATAATATGGCTGCCCTTCCAAAAAATAACACATGGAAAAATGTTTTATATCGTTGTACATATAAAGTCTATATCAAATTGCTTACCATTTCAGAGATGGAGGAAGGAGGGAGAAAAGAAAAGAATTTGGCCCCAAATTAAAAAACCAAGAAGAAAATTGAATTTTTAAAATTGTTTTTACATGTAATAAGAGGAAAAGAAAATATTAAAATTAAAAAAGCCAATATGACTTTATGCTGCAATGGTAAAAATGTGAGAATATTGACCATGTTCAGTTCTGGGTAGCACATTTTAAAGAGATACATTGAGAATATTGACAAGCTAGGAACTGTCCAGAGGAGAGTAATCAGTAAAGGAAAAGGACTTGAAACTATGTCTATCACTCAAATATTTATTAAGTGCTATCTATTTGCTTGGCACTATACTAGTCACTGGGGTTACAAATAAAAAAAAAATGAATCAATCCCTACTTACAATGAGCTTCCATTCTAATGGAGGAGATAATGAGTACATGTAATATTTATACAGCATACATATAAAGTGAATAAATACACATGAATACAAAGTAGTTAAACTCAAGGTAGGTGTGGAAAGTTTTCATGCAGAAGATGGAGTCCAGAGCGTTTATGAGAAGATGGTGCCATCTTAAAAGAGGATAAAATCTCTGGGAGGCAGGGTTAAGAAAGGAGAGTTTTCCTTTGCAGTTTCAGCACTGCAAGAGAGAGAGATGAGAGACTGAGTATTGTGAGTAAAGAATAAAGAGAAGACCATTTTGGCTTAATTATCACAGAGTTTGGGAACAAGAATAATATCCAATAAGGCTGAAAAGATAGATTAGGGTCAGGATGTATAGAATATTAAATGTTAAACAGAACAGTTTACTCTAGAGGCTAGGAAGCCAGTGGAGTTAGTTGAGTTAGGGGAATCATATAAACAATTAGATCTGAACTTATGTGGTGAGAGATTGGAGTCAGAGAAGCCAATTGGAAATCTTGAAATAATCTAGGTGAAGAAGTGATAAGAGCCTGAAGTAAGGTGGTCATTGTGTGAGTGGAAAGAAGGGATAGGATATGAGGGATGATGTGAAGACAGAAACAGCAATATTTGGTAACTGATTGAATATATGGGGTGAGAGAGAATGAGGAATCAGCATCATGCTGAGATTATGTACCTAAGACACTGGTAAGATGATAGAAATAGGAATGTTTTGAAGAGAAACTAATTTAGGGGAAAAGATAATGAGTTCAGTTTTAGAAATCTAAATTGAAATATCCAGTAAGCAATTTATGACATGAGATCAGGGTAGAATCAAGATCAGACATGTTGATCTAGGAGTCACTTGCATAGAGATGATAATTAAGATTCATGGCAGCTAATGAGGTGGAGAGGGAAAAGAGGAGATCCCAAAAGAGAACCTTGGGGGAAAAAAGAGGGGCTGGGAGATGATGCGATGGGATTTTGAGATGAAGAGAATGGGGAAGAAGCTCATGTTGATCGGTAGTAGTGGGCAGTGGTCCTCTGTGGACAGAGAACATTATTTTTACTGGAAAAGATTTAGGGGAAGCTTAATAGCTCTCTTTAAATACTTGGAGGATTAGCATAAAGAAGAGAAAGTAGAATGGTTCAATTTACTTCCAGAGGGAATAGTGAGAGTATGTGTTGGAAGAGGAAGATTTTGGTGCAGGATAAGAAATGATCTTCCTAATAATTTGCTGTTCAGTCATTTTTCAATTGTGTCAGACTTTTTGTGACCCCATTTAGGTAAAGATATTGGAGTAGTTTGCCATTTCCTTCTCCACCTCATTTACAGATGAGGGAATAGAGGCAAACAGGCTAAAGTAACTTGCCCAGGGTTACATAACTATTAAGTTATGTAAATAACTTCAAATCTGAGGCCAGATTTTAACTCAGAAGATGAGTCTTCCAATGGGCTTGCTTCCTGGAGTACTAAGCTTCCAAACTGACATCCAGATATTCCCTCAACCTTCACATTCTATCTTCTGCCTCGGTGCATGCATTCTCCATGATTAGGATGTATATTTTCTCTAACTCTGCATGTCAAAATTTTCCTTCTGGGTCCAGTTCAACTGTCAAATGGATATCTCCTTTAATGACTCCAGTCAATGACTGCCTTCTCTCTCTTCATAATTACCACGTATTTATTTAATTACATATAGGCTAATGACCTCAAATCCAAGGACCAATGATGAAGAATGCTACTATCCTCTTGACATAAAGAAAATATATATGTATTTTCCCCTTATTTCATATATATATATATGATATATATGATCATTCTGTCTCTCTGCATGGATATATATATATATATATAACCAAGGGGGATTTATTTTGCTTGACCATACATATTTGTTAGAAGGTTTCCTCCACCCCTTTCTTTTTTTGTGGGGGCCAGAAAGGGAAGGCAGAAAAAAATAGATTTTTTTCTCATTGAAAAATAAACTTTAAAAATGCATACACATGTATATTTGCTAGTACCTATATCCTCAATAGAATATAAATATCCTCAGCGCCCTTTGAATCATACTTTTAAAATCTTTAATAGTTCCTTAATAAATACTAGATCAACAGACAAGTTTGATTAACTAGTTAGTGGAGGACCTCTGGTAAAGACTGGATAACAACTTGTCAGTAATGATATAGAGGTGATTTATGCTTGGGTAGAGGGGTTCCACTAGGTCAGTGTTTTTCAACCCAAATTATGTTGGAGATTGACAAAATTCTCCAATTTTTTTTTATTCTGGACTGATAAATTTTACAAGTTTTTAATATACCTATATCCCAAACAGAATAACAATAATATTTCTTCATTCATTTCTTTTATCACTGAAATAAAACAAAAACACATTAAGAAATTATTTGTAGAGACATATAATTATTATGCAAAATAGTTAAATGAGCTCTGTGATGCCATAAATAATAATGACAAGAGCATTAACTATGGAATTATAGAAATAGAAGATCATCAGTGGGTTTAAAGTTCTTTGTCACTTGATAATTTTTCTTACTTTAGAATTAACAGTATGATGAGAGTCATGCAGAGAGACAGAATGATTTAGTGTAGCCATTCTCAAACTTTTTGGTCTTAGGAATACTTTACACTTAAAAATTGTCACAATTTTTTTTGTAACCCTTGAGTCTTGCCTCAATTCCTTTCCTTCATTGCCTCTCCCCAAAGTTCTCAGTTGTAATAGCAAGGGTGTCTAGATCAATTTTATCAATTGAAAGTCCTGCTGCTCTTAGCTTTATGTATTGATTAAAGGCAGCCTTTATATGGAAGAAAAGATGATGCCTTCTTCAGGACTACTGATTACAGTTCTTCCTTTTTTCCCTATTTCCTTTTCAGTCAGTTTTCATCAGCTGCTTTGCCTTTTCTACTTTAATAACATCATGAACGTTATTATGCAACTCAAAAACAATAAGCACAGTGCCTTGGAGATAAAAATTTAACTGATTTGTATATGAGAATATACAGGGAAGTAAGTGAGCTTTCCAATCCACCCTTCCTTATGAAACTATTTAGCTAATTTGAATTTTTTTGATCCAAAAGGGTATTGAGAAGATTGGAGAGTTCCCTAATCAGTTTTTTTTAAACCCTTGTACTTCGGTGTATTGTCTCATAGGTGGAAGATTGGTAAGGGTGGGCAATGGGGGTCAAGTGACTTGCCCAGGGTCACACAGCTGGGAAGTGGCTGAGGCCGGGTCCCTTATCAGTTTTGATGAACTTGCAGGGATGAACCTTTGGTTCAGACTTTAATTGTATTTCCATGTCAAGAGTATGAACATTTCCATTCAAACTACTCTAGACTCAGTATGGAGGACTACTGTGGGAGGAGAGTTATACTTTTTGTGTTAAGCCTATAAAAAGGAATATTTGTTCAAGGTTCAACCATTTTTGCTCAGGTTTGTCATCTCCTGAGACCACATAGGACTAAGAGTAGACTTGGATCTTGAGAATTCTCCACCTTTCCCTTAAGCTATTAATTAATTCATTGGGGCATTACAAGGCACTGAATGTCTTGGAAGCTGTATGTGCTCTCACTAGGTGATAGAATGTCCATTATATGCATATGTGGCCCCAAAGGAAAGTTTCTAGACCCAGACCTGGCACTGATAGAAAGACACACACTCTCCACCACATGGACCACTTAAGAGAACCATGTGCTTCAAGTGATGAGCTTGTCTGATCTCCAGATTTCCAGATGACTGTTGCGAAGTCTTGATTTTGAGTTTCATGGAGATAGGATAGTTCCTGGGAAATAGCTTTAATATTACTTCACTAGCATTCCCAAATTTAGCAGATTAGGGACTTACCCTTTCAGAGAAAAAAAGAGAAATTCTTTGACAGCTTTGGCTGCCAAAGGAGAGGAGAGGAGTAAATGTGTGGACCCTATAGCTATGAGGAGCAGCAAAAGTCTGAATATGGGAGAGGAAAAGACTTAGACTTTGGCTTCCCTGTTACTCTGAGTATAATGGAAAGCAATTATATTCTTAGCAACGGTAAGTATAATTTCCTTCCTGAGGAGTCCAGGAATGAACCTGATGCCTTCAGGTTGTACACCAAAAGGATGGATACATAAGTGGATCTCAGAGTGAAAACAGAATGCAATAGAATATAGAGAGGTAACCGTTCAGCAACCTCAATTTTTTTTCTGTTCCAAGGGAGTCTAAAATCTCATAGTGGTAACATAAGAGAGGATCTCTGGGATGTAAGTAGGATTTACTGGAATGCGGGGAATTGCTTACTTAACAATTCCAAGTAAATGTCCCTTATAAGAGGAGTCCAAGTCCTCAGGGTAGTTTGTTTAGGCTGAGTGCTTTTACAGGGCACTAGGGAGAGGAGGAACTTACTGATGAAGGAGTATCTTATATTGATAATCTATGAATTTGAGTTCTTTTGTATGTTTTCTGTGTTTTTCCCCTCTGTAGCATGAAATAAAGGCTGCCCTTTATCTGATATAGGCAGTTATTTTGTGTGTTTCATGTGGAAGCTGGGCACTGTTTTACCTGCATCTGAGGAGAACTACACATGACCCATGTAATGTAAGGGGCTAGCTTCAGAGCAGGAAAGGAATGGAGGATGGAATTAGGCCAGCCCCAGAGGCTATAGGCTAGAGAACAGGGTGTGAATATAATAGGCATCCTGGACCCAAACTGGCAGAGAGATAGGTAAAACTCTCCCTCATGAGCAAAGCCAAGCCCCTTTAAGCTCAGGATTCTATGGCCTGAGAAAGGAAGTAATCCTACTGTGAAATGATGGGGTCAAAAAGGAAGGAGAAATGGCACTTTCTGGACCCAATAGCTTAATGGAGTAGGTGAGCTGTAGCCTTCGGAATGTTCAGACAGTTGCTCTTACTTGGCCTATGTTGAAGGTAAGGCAAAGACTTCAAGTTCTTAGGCTTCACAGTTTAAGGGATTTATTTGGTGATAAATGTACTAGGTAAAATGGGATTGTAAAGAGGGCAAGGTAATCTAAGATCTTAAGTCAGCTAACTAGTCTTGAAACGGGGAAAGGTCTCTTATGGAGCAGAGAAGAAGAATGCCTTATGGGCAGACTTAACTCTGATAATGCTTGGCTGCTGACCCAGGGCTCACAAGCCCTGGGCCAGATGGTGATGTTTAGTTGGTTGAAATATATTGTTCCTTAAGAGATTGTTGGGTTTACCAATGAGTTGTTGATATTTGACCAGCAATGATAGATAAGCCAGCCTAAGAAATCTAAACCCACGTTTCTCCTCCCTCCTCCTAGAGACCAACCCCCAAAGAAGTAAAAGGAGAAGTGAAGTCAGGGGTGTGGGACTCTTTCTTATATACCCATACTTCTACTGTCAAGTCTGGCACCAGCCCCTGTCTCATGACAGGTTCTGTGTTCTAACTGGGCAACTGCTAGCTTGCACCCATAAAAAACATGGCTGCAAGATTTACACACTACACCCAAAGTAAACTCTGAGTAAGATCAAGGAGAGTCAAAGAGAAATATGATTTTGGAGGCTATTTCCAGGACTAGACCTTATGGGTCTAGGCTACAGATTACTGAAATATTTCAAGTCTGCCTGATAACTCAAACAATTTTCTCAAAACTCAAATGCTGATATAATCATCCAAGACCATTCCAAAGAACTCATGATGAAAAATGGCGTTTATCACCAGAGAAAGAACTGATGGAGTCTGAATGCAGATTGAGGAATACTTTTTTACTTTTTTAATTTTTTTGTCTGAATTTTCTTATACAACATGATTAAGATAGAAATTTGTTTTGCAAGAGTACACATGTATAACCAATATAAAATTGCTTGCCATCTCAGATATAACTGAAAATGACTGAACAACAATAATAATACAATTTTAGTCATCCATAATAAAATGATAAATTGTAATAATACAGAATATTTTATTATACTATAAAAATTATTATATTATATAATGGGTCCTGTTTTTTGAACCATGACTGTCTACTTCACATTTCTTTATTTCCATTAGTTAAGTAGTAATTATATGATACAAAATAATGTAATATATATCTACATGAAATGCAGCAGAGTGAATATAGAATATGAATAGAAATAGAATATAGAATAGAAAATAGAACCAAGAAACTAATAAATATAATGATTATAGTAATGTAAATGGAAAGAGTGACCACAAAAGAAAATCAAACTCAAAAGTGAATATTAAAAAAGCATAAAGAACCAGCAGGGTTTCAAAGGAGATGAAAAGAGGCTCCCACTACCTTATTGTGGAGATGGTAGATCTACAACCTTTATACTTTGCATGTATTTTCAGACTTTTTTGGTGTATTGATTATTTATGTTGATTTTTCCTCTTCTCTTTTTCTTTGAAAATACATTTAATATATGACAGACATATATGACTCTCTGAGAGAGAGAGAAGGAGAGATATAAATGGATGGGAATATAAAAGAAACTATGGGAATATAAAACTATCATGATACAAAACTATGGCAATGTAAAAAATATATACCAATAAAAACTTGCTTAACTATGGTAATATAAAACCCCAAAATACATAGATAAAAATTATTTTAAGAAATAATTATGCATAGTAGTTTGAAAAACTGTGCTAGAAAATAAGCCTATCCATGACATTATTAATAATATTATGGTCATTATTTTATACATTATACATATGATCATTTTAAAAGATTTTCATCAATATATATTTGTAAATATTGCACTTTTATTGTATACTTAAATTTTAAAGCTCTTATACAATTATGACAAATTCTTAATTTTATTTGAATAAAACACAAGCTAATAAAAGTATTTGCAAGATTGTTTTATGAAAAATGTGGTGGGGTTGCTGATAACATTTAAGCAAGGCATTGATACATAAAGTTTGGAAAGCATTTAGCTGATGGTTCATTTTCTTTGAGTTCACAGTTATGAGTGAGTTTTACTCACAATGCAAGTCTTTTGCCTGAACTTTCATTCTTGTTTTTTCTTTTTTTTTATGCTTAGCATTAAAAACAAAACCAAAACTCCCATCAGATTTGGAAAGGCGTTACCATGGTGACAAGAGGAATTTCTCCTTTCTCCTTTGTAATATGTGTCAGTGTAATCTAGGGTAGAGGATCCAAGATTCAGAGCTAGAAGGTCTTTTAATGCTAGTCATAATGAGAACATAGATTGGGAGGTAGAATGGGCTCTAGAGGTCTTCTTAACAAGGAAAAAATTGGGTCCCAGAGAGGTGAAGTGATTTTCTCAGCAATATGCAAGTAGCAAGTATCTAAGGCAAGATTAGAAGATAGAGCACAGGGTCCAGAGTAAGGAAGACATGAGTTGAAATCCAGCCTCAATTGCTTACTAGCTGTATGATCCTAGACAAGTCATTTAATCTGTCTCCCTCAATTCCCTTTACTATAAAATGAGGATAATAAAACACCTCCTCTAGGAGCTATTGTGTTTGCTCAGTTATTTTCAACTCTTTGTGATATCATTTGGGGTTTTGTTGGCAAAAATACTGGGATGGTATGCCATCTCTTTCTCAAGCTCATTTTGCAGATGAGGAAACTGAGGCAAACAAGGTTAAGTGACTTGCCATGGGGTACATAACTAGTAAGAGAGGCTAGATTTGAATTCAAGTTTTCCTGACTCCAAATCTAGTGCTCTATGCACTGAGTCACCTAGCATGCCTCCTAGGAGTTATAATGAGGATTAAAGAAGACAATATTTGTAGAGTGTTTAACTTGGTGTCTGGAATATAGTAGATGATTAATAAGTGCTTATTTCCAGCAATGAGGTTCAATGTAGTCAGATTCTTCTGGAATTGAAACCTCAAATAAAGCTCTTATGATTAAGAATCCATGGCTATTTGCATTGATGGGAAATGCACGTGAAGCCTTTTCATGGGGCTCAGGTGTCATACCTCATCATCTCTGAGCTGTTGTGAATGGGCACTCTGGCCTCAAATCCAGAAACAACATCCCCCAGTGTGAGGCAATCTGTTGGCCTGGCCAGAATACCTAAACTGACTCAGGGTTGCTCTTTGCAAAATTTCCCATTGGGTTTTGGTTGGCAAAGCATCCAAGAAACCATGATACCAAGGAGGAAGTTGCAAGTTATTTTTTCAAGGTTAGTGTTTGCTTGCTCTTTTGCAGTTTTCCTTGAGGGGATACAGGCTCAGTCTAGTGGTCTGGAACTATGGGAATTTTCTCAGTCTGACTTGGGTAAATGGTCCCTCACTCTAGGGTAAGAGGATAGATTTGAAAACATTGCATCAGCAGATTTTTATTAAGCAATTTCTATTATGTGCCACGCACTATGCTGAATAAGCATAGGGATAGGGAGACAATGAATCAGTTCCTGTCTTTGAGGAACTTCCATCCTATCAAGGAGACAATTGATAACATATATAGAATACATATGTGGCAGAGGATGGATGCATGCTCTATGGAGCATGTATGGGAACATAAATATGCAGTGGTATACTGGAGCCAGCTCAAACCAGCTGGAGAACCAACCAATTGTTAAATTTTCCATGTGAGCGTTTATACCTTGGAAATTTGTAAATGCTACAAATCAGGGTTTGATTTATTGTTTTATTGATTGTTTAGACTTTAAGAAAGCAATTGTGAAAATGTTAAAAAATGCAGATTAAATTTAGAAATGTATCCTAATGAGAATATTTATTTTCTTGGAGAGTGACTTGTTAAACATTTAGCAACACATCACTGCAGAGAGGCACTACACCAGGGAGGCTCTGATTTTAAGGTCTTTCCTAAAACATCACCATAGTTTGAACATTGAATGAAAGAAATACTCACAGGAAAGAGAAATTAAAAAGAACAATACATGGAAAAAAATTAAGTAAAAATGAGGGGAGGGGAGCGGCAAATTATACCAAGACAGTTGTTGGCTCAAGATAATGCTCACTTGGGCAGCTAGCTGTTACAATGAATAGTGTGCCATGCCTGAATTCAGGAAGACTCATCTTCTAGAGTTCAAATCTAGCCTCAGACACTTACTGTGTGACAAATCATTTTGCCCTATTTGTCTCAGTTTCTTCAACTGTAAAACAAGCTGGAGAAAGAAATTAAAAACAACTCTAATATCTTTGCCAAGAAAATTCCAAATAGTATCATGATGAATTAGATATGACTGAAATGACTGAACAACAATGCTCATGTAGAGTTGTCTGAAACGGAAATGGGCCTCTTAGGAAAGCAGTTTCTTGTGATATGATGGGTATGAGCAGGAATATTGTAGAAGAGACTCAAATCAGAAGGACAATTGAACCAAATAATCTCTGATGTTCTTTCTAGCTTTAAGAATCCATATAAATATATGATTTTCATAATATCTTGAATATCTTTTTAACACATTAAGCACTTATTAAATGCCTACTGTGTGTTAGGCAATATGCTAAATGCTGAGGAAAAAAGAAAAAAGATAAATTGAAGAACTTCAAAATAAAATAAAAAAGCTAATCCTTGGTCTCAAGTAGCTCACACATATACTTAAAGAGAGACCACTTGCAAACTACTACATATAAACAAGTTATTATATAGGAGTAAATTGAAGAGAATCAGCAGAGGGAGAGGACTAGGTTTGGGAGTCCCAATGGGCATTGGGAAAGGATTCTTATAGAAAGTGAAATTTTAGCTGGGAACTGAAGAGAACCTGGGAAACCAGGAGACAGGGATAAGGAAGGAGAGTATTCTAAGTATTGGGAACAGCTAGAGAAAATTCCTGAAGATAGAAAATTATGTATCTTGTTTGATGGTCAATGAATCATATATTCATGGGATTTAGAACTGAAAGAGATTCAACAAACACTTATTAAGTGCCTACTATGTTCCCAGCTTTGAGGAAGGCATTGGGGGAATGAAAAGATGAAAATCAAGTGATTTCAGCCCACAAGGACATTAGACTCTACTAAGAGAAAGGAGTTAAACATAGCATGTTTAAATATATACAGAGTGAGTGAGGGCTTGCAAAGTCCTTTACAGGACTGCTCATTTGCTTTTAGTGTCCATCTTTCAACCAACTCTCACTGGTAGCTCTAAAAAGCTGTAGCATGGACAGCAGCTGAACCTCAGTAAAATTGTCTCAGCAGATGGGCTAAACCAGATCCAGGGTAACTGAGGGGTCACAAACCCAATAATAAATTAGTGGGGTGCTTAATCCAAGCGGGTGAAGATTTCTCTTCATGAAATGCACAATCGAGAACAATTCATTCCAACAGTCATGAAAGCGGCTGAAACAGATGTTTTGGAGCACTTAGAGCTTGGTCAGACATTGAAGATACCAAGATCAGCTGCTACGTCCCAGGCCATCATCAGTCATCCTGATTTTGTCTTGCTATTGGACTTCTATGCCTCTGGAAGAGAGAGTAAAGCTGGATGACTTTGGGTAATTCTGCCTCACTTAAATCCAAGTCAAGAGCAAGTCAAAACCTCACCCCGTGATGTCATTGGTCATTTTAGAAAATGAAGGATGAACAACAATAATAAACATATACAGAATAATCTCATGAGAAAGTAAATACTAATAACTAGTAGGAGGATCGTAAAAGACTTCAGAGGAACTGGGACCTGAGCTGGACTTTACAAGGAGCAAGGGGTTCTATGGAGGGATGAGGGAGTCCATTCTAGGCATGAAGGACCACTTTTTCAGAGGGATGGATGAAGGGGATGGAATAGAATATATGGGGTGGGTAGCAAACCGGTCAGTTGGCCTAGAAAGTATAGTGTATGGACTAAATACTATGAAACAAGACTGGAAAGGTAGGTAGGAGCCAAATTTTGGAGGACTTTCAATGTGAGGCTGAGGATTTTATATTCTCTAGAGGTAGTAAGGAGCCTCTGTTAATTTTTGAGAAGATGATGGTGAGATCTTTGTTTTAGGAATAACATTTTGGCAACCATGTGGAAGATGAAGTTTAGAAATGATCTTGCCCAGGGCAGTTAGGCTGCCAAGCCTATAGATGAGAGGTCCTGGGTTCAAATTTGATCTTAAATATTTCCAAGCTGTGTGACTCTGGGGCAAGTCACTTCAGCCCCATTGTTTAACCTTTACCACTCTTCTGCCTTGGAACCAGTACTTAATATCAATACTAAGACAGAAAGAAGATAAGTATTTTTTTATAAGTCAAGAAATGATCTCATCCAACCCCTTCATTTTCCAGATGAGGAAACTGAGGCTTAGTAGTGGGTAAGTGACTTGTAGTCATCAGTAGAGCTGGAATTTGAACCTATCTTCTCTGAATTCAGATCCATTGCCTTTCTACTATACTTTTTATGGGTCTCTGAGGGAGAAAAAATTATCAGAAAAATCAAGACCAGATTTAAGAAATTGACATTTCTTTTACTACCTTTTAAAAATTACTTTAATCTTCAGGACCATCATATCCAGAGATTAAACAGCAGGTCTCTACCCATTCCTATGAAACCTTTGTGAGTCTCCTGCTAGTTACTAGCACTTGTTCCCTCTAGAGATTTCCCTGTATGTATTTATTCGTGGATAGGCTGTAGTTAGCTTCTGTGTGCCTTCTCCTAGTAACATCACAATACTTTAGTTCCTACTTTCCTACTTTTGTTGTGATATTCAGAGGAAATAGTCTGTTAGGTGTTTTATGAGCTATTATTGTTATCATTTGAAAAAGATCTGTGAATTCATTTGTGATTTGTGTGGAATGAAATCCCTCCACTGAAACAAATTGCAATCCCTCTTTACCTTCTCATCCTATGTGATTCTTATCCCTGTTTTTTCTAGGTCTGCTGGATGACTAAGTGGCTAATTGTTAGAAAGATCATCTGAGAGAGAGAGGAACATGCTGGGACGAAGACACGTTTCACCTACTCTAAAATCCATAGGGGACAAGAAAGTAGAAACCAAAACCAAAATAAAGGAAACAAGGTCCTCAAATGTACCCTCTTTTTTGGCAGAAACTAAGAAAGGGAATCATGAAACAGTGGAAACTCTGAGGGTTTAACTGCAGGATGACACAATGGCTCATACTTTCTGATATGTAAAGCTGGAAAGAAACAACTCATTCAGCTTTTTCTTATAAGCCATTTTTCAAGGCCTGTTGTAAAAAGGTTGATACCTCTTGGGGATTGTTAAAAGGAATATTGGGAACATATTGCTTGAAAATGGGTTGGCAAAGAAGTCTCCTGAAATTTTCTCTTTCTGCCTTTTTGAGAAAGACTAGTGATTTAAAGAAAAAAATTTTGTTAGATTGGATTTCCATTTGGCCTCTATTTGGCAGCTTCAGAGGATTTGTCAGGTGACGGCCACAGAAATGATATTAGCAGCTCACATTTTTATAAGGAACTCTGGGCGCATATATATTATTTTGTCTGACTTTCACAACAACAGTAGGAGGCTGAAAGTATTAGGATCCCCATTTTATGGATGAAGAAAATGAGATTCAGAAAAGTTCAGACACTCCATAGTCTGCTAAACTACCAAACGCTACAGGTCTGCATACTTCAAGCACAATGTTCTGTTCATGCCGCCATCTGGAGAAACCATTCAGGCTCAGTCTTGTTAGGTGATATGGAACAGGCATGACGTTAAACAAAAATTATTTTTGTTAGTAGAAAGCACGGCATTGTGAGGGCTAAGAAGAATAGTCACCATGTGTTCCAAAAGCATTTCCAAGTTATATCTCCAAGACTTCAACCATTCAGTCAACAAATATTTATTAAATGCCTCATCTATATTGCTGCTAACCTGGATATTGCCAATAGGACCTGAGCTGCCCAACTCAGCTCCATTCCCCAAGGTTGTCCACCCAAGCATTCGCCATGTCTCTAGAGTATTTGTTAATGAGTGTGGCTACTGGAAAGCAGAATCAATGGTTGTGAAAGCAATATGCCAAATGGCCCAGGGATGTTTTTATGGAGATTATAATGCACACTACCACATAGCTGACTTTCCATAACCCAACTCTGTTAAAGGAATATTAAATTAAATATTAAAGGAAGATCCTTTGGATCTCTCCACAGACTAGAGACTCTTTATAGTAGGAGAAAGCAAACAGTGATGGGCTCTTGGGAAATAGTCTACTGAAGTGGGAGTCCAATGGAGTAGTGAACAAGCAAGAGGACCAGAATTAGGAAGTGCATTCAGAGATCAGAAATCCCTGAGATCCAAAGAGAAGAACTGGTAGGCGTGATCAGTGGTGAAAGCAAATGTCCAAGGAAGAAAGAGCCCCTTGCTCTGGTGGGGCTGAACTGAAAGGATATATTTTCCAGGCTTCCATATTTTATTGCCTCAGTGTTTGGACTCACCCTGTCTCCTCTCATCTTCCACCTGGGTTTTGGCACTTTAGATTTCTTCCCTGCCGGTAGTGCTTCCTGTACTGGTGGGGGACACATAATACATTGACTGTACTGTGAAGGGTGAGAATGCCTCAAGGATTCACAAGAATATCATTTTATTGCTTTATAGTATAACATGATAGCATAATATAATAATTAGTATGGCATAATAATTAACATTCATCATCGTAGCTCAGTCATAAAGAAAACACCATTTTTTAAAAAGCAGAAAGTAAAATGTGTAATACAATTTAGATTTCCATTTGAGAATGATTCAGGGAAGAACAAGGCAAGCTTGAGTTATATGGAAAATTTGGGTATGCTGAGCAGCTGTCTTTTTTTTTTTTTTTAATGGCTTATTAGGGGTAGCTAGGTGGCTCAGCAGATAGAGAGTCAGGTCTGGAGACAGAGGTCCTGGGTCAAATATGACCTCATTTACTTCCTAGCTGTGTGACTCTGGACAGCTCATTTAACCCCAATTGCCTACTCCTCACCACTCTTCTGCCTTGGAACCAATATTTACTATTGATTCTAAGATGGAAGGTAAAGTATTTTTTTAATGGTTTATTGGTGTTTCTTTTTGGAATACTTTATTTCCCAAAGGGGTGTTATAGTACCTGGAGTTGCTCCCTGGCAAAGTTATTGCTTTCAAATGCATGCAATCAGTTACATATAGATATGTTAATTTAAGGCAGAACTCCCAAGTAGATAAATGTCATACTCTTTATTGGCAAAATTTGTGTTCAGCCATGACTTGTTTCCTGATATGGGCAGGCAACATCAGTTTATATTCAGAAGAATGTATAATAATGGTATATATCCCTTTGTGGGTTCTGTCCAAAGGGTCTATACATAAAGCTTGTTTTTATGTACATAATTAATGTCATAAAAATATCTGATCCTGTAATTTCACTGATATAGAGAACTTCCAGTGAGGGGATGCCCCCTACCAATGCACATCAGCAACCATGATCTTGCCTGGATCACTGAGAAATTAAGTCACTGGCAATCAGTATATGTCTTAAATTTAGGACATCCTGACTCTGAGGATGCTTTATTCAGACAACAAGAAGCTGCTTCTTGATTTATATAGCTATGCTTCTAAAATATTTGTTTTCTCAAAGCACAGATACTGAGTTCAAATCTTGTCATTGCTACTTATCACATGTAGAACTGGGAAAACCATTTAGGATCCTAGAATAGATTTGGAGTTTGAAGGGAATATGAAACCCTCATTTTATAGTTGAGAAAATTGAGGCCCAAATTGAATAAATGACTTGCCCAAGTCATGTGGTCAATCTATGACATAGCCAGGATTTTAACCTTTGACTTCTTAATCCAATCCAATGATCTTCTACTGTAACAGATCCCCTCAGCCAGTGTCTCTCTAGACCTCAGTTTCCTCATCAACAAAATGAGTACATTGAATTAAATAACCTCTAAGGTACCTTCCAGTTATACATCTTTGATCCAATTTTGCCATGTATTGCCAGATTCCTCTTTTCAATTCAGAAAGCTATCTTTTGCCTTAGGATCATAGAATTATATAATCAGAAAGCTTCTGATGGGGCCATCCTGTCTTGGGCCAGTTTGGACAGAATCTCTTTTTAATAGTAAAATATAGTTTCACTTTCTTGTAGATTAGAGGAAATTATTCCTCTCTCCCATCATTAACATACTCATATGAAGCACTTTCTAAAGAGGCTAAGTTACGGTATACTACTATACCCTACAAAGTGGTGGTCACCATTTTGGAATTTATACATAATTATCGGGAAAATTGGAAAACTATTTAGATAAAGATATCAATTGGCAACTCTTGGGAATATTGTTTATATCTCATGCCCTTACTTCTGTCCCTCTTGCTCACTCCATGTGCCGGCTACCCCAAGAAGAGTTTGGGTTTTTGTAGGGGGAGGTTTTCAGGACAATGATGATGGGACCCAGGACGATGTTGCTTATGTCAATTGTTTTCTTATATCGGAAAATCGTTTTTTTTTTTCCTTAAATCTGACCCAATCTCTTCAGTGCCAGTTCAATTAAGGTCATCTTTTCTGCCATCCTCAGGGGGCCTGATGTCTTTGGCAAACCCTCCATCCTTTCACAGCGGAGAAGGCTGTGTGCTGAGAGATATGCTGTATGAGCCACAACAGTGAGGGATTGGAGAGGGGGGAAGGGGAAATTGAGTTCAACAATTCTATTGAATAAGTCATATTCTGGTGAAGACTGCAGACCAGCCAGGGAGAATAATAATAATAATGACAAGCAACCATGACAGAGAGAATTGCTTTTAGGCTCACTTCCTTGGTGTGATTTTGGGAGGGCTCTGTGTTAGCTTTTCTTAATGACTATTTCCTAATGTGTCTTCCTGGGCAAACTCATCACAGATTCACTTTGTCCTGGAAAAAATAGCTAAGTAGTGAAATCAGAGAATTGAAAGATTAAAAAGACAATGAATAATCATTCTCCAGAGCAAGGGAGAAAAGGAGTCTCCTTGGAGGCTGTGAGATAATATTTTAGACCAGCTTCTCCCAGAGATCAATATTCCCTTAACTGACCTGCCACAGGTGACAGAGTTTGTTAACTGAATGTGGATGGTTTAGAAGCTTAATTTTTTTCCCATTTTCCTTGTTCTCTCTACAAACCTTGGTTTTATGAGATTGTGTTTTTTTTTTCCCTTCCTCATTTGCTCCCAAGCAGCAGGGAACAGACAAATGTATTAATCTATTTCTGTCCTGGGGAACATGCACATCACAGGCATGGAAACTTGCCCCAAATATCAGCCATCCAAGGCAGATTTGATGAAGGTGATACTAGGTGACAGTTGGCCAGGAAAGAGAACTAGCAAGTTCACTACCAGTTACCCATGGAGATGAAGCTCACGGGTTTAATTTAATATTGATTTCAATTTCAGGGGAAAGAAATTGCCCTTGCAGCAGGAGATGTACTCTTTTTATAGGGACTCTTGTTGGATTTTTTTCTTCTTTTGACCAGGCTACATCCTACTGGCCCTCTGTTTTTCCCTTTCCGATCCCTTATATAAAGCCCATTTTGAAGAGATTTTCATCAATTTTCAAGAAGGCAGAAAGCAGAATAAAATGCATTCGGCCAAACCTGACCCTACAGGGTGAGCTAGCAATCCCAATCAGAGAGTACTTACTTCCCTGAGGAAGGAAGATGCCTTATCGGAGATGTTTACAAACCAGTAGGACCCTTCCACAGACATTCAGCATGTTCTCACAGCTGTTTCTTTTCTCCTTGCTTTCCTTCAAGCAAACAACTAACCCAAATAGCCTTAGCTTTCTTTACACAAATTAATTTGATAACAATTAGAGCTTCAAAGACATATCAGATTAAATCATACTCTGATAGCCACGGGTGGCGGTGATGTGTGTGTGTGTGTGTGTGTGTGTGTGTGTGTGTTTTCTCTCCTCCCTCAGATTTCAAACAAATAGCCAGAAAAAAATGACATCACCCAGTGGTCATGCTTGCTTAATGTGGCGTCTTCCTGAATATCTGTTCCTGTAAATACTTATCTATTCATTCTGTCACTGCCCCGCAGCCTGAACACAATATAACTGACATATAAATTGTCCTGGGAAGAGACTGGAGGGTTAGCTAAGCTGTGGGCCCTGCCCATCCTCCCCTCATGTAATAACGAAAGTTCTCCAATAAACACCATGTGAATTAATTGAATCTAAGCTGGGAGATATGGTTTTTCCTGAAGTTAATTACAGTAGGCAGCACTTTGGCATATGAGTGCAATAAATTTAACTGATGGCAATTTCTGGTGCTGCTGACAAATTGTTTTCCCTCTCTCCAGCTTTCTTTTTCTCTCTTGCTGTCTGCCTCTCTTTCACATTATTTGTCCCTCATTTTCCCTCCTAACCTTTCCTCCTCCCTAGGCCCACTACCACAATTTTAGACTTCCAAGCACCATCTGTTCTTTGTCTTCCAGTTGAGACTGGACCTTCAGAGCGGAGCTATGTGCCTTTCTAATGTCACTCTCACACAAGTCAAAGAAGTGGCAGAAATGACATTCTGGCTTCTTCAGAGATTGGCATTGGTCACTGGGATGGTGGGTGGAGGGGAGAAGGCAGTACTTGCTGGCTTTGGGCTGCTTTGTTTGTGGCCAGGAAGGAACAAGAAGTCGTGGGCAGATTTGAAAGCTTCCTGACCAGCTTGTCTCCCACAGCTACAGGATTAGTCCCTGAAGGCACAGGCATAAATGTAAATTCCATCTAGCCATCACCTGTCCTGCAAAGGTTGCTGGGAGCAAATGCTGTGACCTTGCATTTTTTTTTAATTTCATAACAATGGATTGAATGTTAGACTTGGAAATCAGGAAGACCTGACTTTGAATCCTCCCTTAAACATTTATTAGAGGTATGACCTAGTTGAGTCACTTTAACCTCCATCATTCTCAGTTTTCTCATTTATAAAAATGGAATAATAACATCTACTTAAAAATGTATGTAATGTCAAATATGGCCTTAGATACTTTCTAGCTGTGTGACCCTGGGCAAGTCACTTAACCCCCATTGCCTAGCCCTTACCACTCTTCTATCTTAAGGTAAATTTTTTTTAAATGTATGTAATGCTTTTAAAGCACTTTGCCACCTTAAAAAGCTAGATAAAAGCTATTATTATTGTTATTATTTTTAAATAGTCGACTGTGGACTAGAGAATTTTTTATGAAATTATGCTAGTGAGGAGAAGAGGCCATAACTTAAATTTAGGCTGCTGAATAAAAGGGTAAAAGACTTGTTTCCTTCCTCTTCTTTAAGAAGCAACATGAAACCATGAAAAGATCACTGGGTTTGGATCCAGAAATTCTGAATTCAAATCCTGCTTCTATCCTTTCCTACCTTTGGGGCTCATTTTCCTCATTTATAAAATGAGAGATTTGGTCTAAGATGAGGATCTTTATGGTTCCTTGAAGCTCAAAATCTATAATCCTATGATTCTATCAATCAACAAACCTTTACAAAGCCCTAGAGATACAAAGTGATGCCTGGATATGAAGATACAAAATGAAACAATTCCTGCATTCAAGAAGTTTGTATTCTATGGAGGGATGGGATTGGACAATATGGACATTTAAAAGTAGAAGCAGAAAAATTACTAATCGGGAAGGAGGGTACTAGCAGTGAAGGTACTGTCAAAGGTCACATATAGAAGGTGGTTGAGCTTAGCCCTGAAAGAACTGAGTGATTCTATGGGGGAGTGAATTCCAGGCATGGAGGCATGGAGTCCAAAGACATGGAGATGAGATACAGCATGGCACATCAGAGAGGGTAAATCTAGCTGGTCTATAGAGTGCAGCAAAGGGAATAATGAATAATGAAGCTGAAAAATCTGAATCCATTTTCCCAAGTTCAAATCTGGTCTTAGCCACTTAATGACTGTGTGACCCAGGGCAAGTCACTTAACCTTGTTGGCTTCAGTTTCCTCATCTGTAAAATGACCTGGAGAAGGAAAGGGAAAATCACTTGTATCTTTGCCAAGAAAATTCCAAATAGGGTCATGAAGAGTGGGACAAGACTAAAATGACTGAATAACAAAGAAGTTGTAATCGAATTTCCTCCTACATTCTCCTGTACAGCCCATGGAGATTTCCTTCCACATGTTGTACTAGGTCAATCTCTGACCTGTAGGTCAGAGCATTAAGTCCACTCCATCAAATAGTCTCATTTTCCCAATGGAAGCATCAAGTAGTTGGATAACTTGAGTGAATCCGACAGTGAATTATCACTAGAGACAAATAGAATCCAGCCATCTCAAATTTCCATCTCGAGTATCCCTGTGGACCACAATTTTTCTAATGAAAAGAAGGAAGAGAAATGCTATTTCTCATATAGCGTGTATGCCCTGCTGACCTCTCTCGAAAAGTCTATCAATTTTGACTAAAGGATTCCCATTGGCTTTGACACGGGTCAAATTACTGAATCCTTCAACACTGGGAAACTGAAACATCCGGCCTATTGGAAACACCAGGAAGAAAGGATTTGAATGCAACATTCAGCTCAGTGACTTAGCCTGGCTTTCTGAAATCCCTTAAATAGACCTAATTTCACTGAGTATTTTCTTTCTCTCAAAGAACATACAGATCCAATTGTCATGAATATGTTTCCTATTTAAAAAGGTACAAAAGAGTCAACACACTTGGAAAGGTCCTTTGTATAAAGGATGGGAAAATATCCATTCTGTTGCTATTTTTAGCTGAAAAATAATAGCTGCTACCCAGATAGCACATGATATAGATTATTTTTACTTGAACCTCACAGCAATCCTGAGAGGCAGTGAAAAGAACACTGGGTCTGCAGTCAAAAGACCTAGGTTCAAATCTCACTTCTAATACAATAGAATGAACTTGGGCAATGAGGAGGTTGGATTGGAGAGTATCTAAGTTTTCTTCCAGTTCTAAATCTATCCTCCTAGGAGGAAAAGTCCTCTTACTATCTCCAGTTGACAATTGAAGAAACTGAAGCTCAGTGACTTTAACGTGCCTATACAGTTAGTATGTAGGAGAAATGGCATTCAAATGCAGGTCCTCTCTTTTAAAATCAAAAATTTAATTTTTCTATATTCAAGGATATTGTATTTTCCCAATTACAGGTAATAACAATTTTCAACATATGTTTTCCAAATTTATCAGATCCAAATTGTTCCTCCCTTCCCTCCCACGTCTCAGGTATGGTAAGTAATTTAATCTTGGTTATACATGTGTTATTATGCAAAACATACTTCCATATTGGTCATTGTTGTAAGAGAATACTCATATAAAACTAAAACCTCAAAATAAAACCATAAACAAACTAATATGAAAAATAACATGTTTCAATCTGCTTCTGACTCCAACAGTTCTTTCTCTGGAGGTGGATAGCATTCATTGTCATAAATCCTTCAGAATTATCCCACATTATTGTATTGCTGAGAATGACAAAGTCTTTCACAGCTGATGATCATACAATATTGCTGTTACTGTGTACAATGTTCTCCTGGTTCTGCTTGTTTCATTCTGCAAAATGTAGATCTTCCCAGCTTTTTCTGAAATCATCCTGTTAATCATTTCGTATAGCACAATAGTATTCCATCACCAACATATACAACTTGTTCAGTCATTCCCCAATTGTTGGACATCCCTTCAATTTCCAGTTTTTTGCCACCACAAAGAATTGCTATAAATATTTTTATATAAGTAGGTCCTTTCCCTTTTTTATGATCTCTTTATTATAAATATACAGTAGTGGTATTCCAGGATCAATGTGTGTGTGTGTGTGTGTGTGTGTGTGTGTATTTGATTTTATTTGTTTTTTTTCATTAAACCAACTCCATCTTATTTATTAACTCAATGGTTCTCTTTCAATTTTATTAATTTCTCCATTGATTTTAGTATTCTAATTTAGTCTTTAATTGGTGATTTTTAATTTTTCTAGTTATTTTTAGTTTTAGTTGCTTACCCAATTCATTGATCTGCTTTCTCTTTTTTTATTGCTGTAAGCATTTAGAGAAATAAATTTTCCCCTAAGTATTGCTTTGGCTGTATCCCATACATTTTGATATATTTTTCCTCATGATCAGTCTCCCTAATGAAATTATTGATTGTTTCTATGATGTGTTCTTTAACCCTTCCCTTTTTAAGAGTTAGATTATTTAATTTCCAATTAATTTTTGATTTGTCTTTCTATGGATCCATATTGATTATAATTTTTATTGTGTTATGATCTGAAAAGGATGCTTTTATTTTTTTTTCTGCATTTGGTTGTGAAATTTTTATGCTCTAATACATGGTCAGTTTTTGTGTAGGTGCCATGTTCTACTTACGAGAAGGTATACTTTAATATTCCCATTCAATTTTCCTCAGATATCTATTAGTTCTAACTTTTTCTAATTTTATTTACAATTTTCGTTTCTTTCTTGTTTATTTTTTGGTTTGATTTATCTAGATCTGAGAGGGGGAAAGTGAGATCTCTCTCTAAGTATAGTTATACTGTTTGTTTCTTCTAAACATAATTTTTCCTTTAAAAATTTGGAAGCTTTATCATTTGGTGCATATATGTTTAGTATTGATATTACTTCATTGTCTCTGGTACCTTTTATCAAGATATAATTTCCTTCCTTATCTTTTTTTTTTTTTACCCTTGTACTTCGGTGTATTGTCTTTTAGGTGGAAGATTGGTAAGGGTGGGCAATGGGGGTCAAGTGACCTGCCCAGGGTCACACAGCTGGGAAGTGGCTGAGGCTGGGTTTGAACCTAGGACCTCCCGTCTCTAGGCCTGACTCTCACTCCACTGAGCTACCCAGCTGCCCCTCCTTCCTTATCTCTTTTAATTAGATCTATTTTTGCTTTAGCTTTGTCTAAGACCATGATTGCTACTTCTGCTTTTTTTACTTTATATAAAGCATAATAATTTTTTTCTAGCCACTTACCTTTACTTAGTGTGTGCCTCCCTTACTCAATATGTTTTTTGTAAACAAAGTGGTGTAGGATTCTGGTTTTTAATTCACTCCACAATCTGCTTCTTGTTTTATGGGTGAGCTCATTCTGTTCATATTCACAGTTCTAATTATCAATTGTATGTTCTCCTCCATGTTATTATCTCCTTTTGATCCTGCTCTTTCTCTCTTCTTTCACTCTGTCCCTTCTCATAAGTGTTTTGCTCTTAATCACCAGCCCCTTCTTCTCCCTCTTTTCTATTATATCCCTGCTCATATTATTCTCCTCCTACTTCTTTATAGGGTAAGACAGGATTCTATAACCAAATGAGTATGATTATTATTCCCTCTCTGAGCCAATTATGATGTGAATAAGGTTTAAGTGTTGCCAAATCTCTCAGTGCAATCCTTTTTACCTCTTGATTTTTTTTACTACCAAACCATCCTCATCAGCTTATACCCACACTGTCTGTCTAGTAAACTCCTTTTAATTGTTTAATACTGATAAGAATTTTAAGAGTTACAAATATTATCTTTCCACATAGGAATATAGTTTGCCTTTATTAAATCCCTTAAATTCATCTGTCTTATTTACCTTTTTTATGCTTCTTTTGAGTCTTATATTTGAACATCAAATTTTCTGTTTATGTGTGGTCTTTTCATCAGGAATGCTTGGACATCTTCTATTGTATTAAATGACCATTTCCCCCCTGAAAGAATATACTCCTTTCTGCTGGGTGAAGGATTCTGAGTTGTAAACACTTGCCCTCTGGAATACAATATTCCAAAATTTCTAATCCTTTAATGTGGAAACTTCTGTGTAATCCTGACTGTAGCTCCATGGTATTTGAATTGTTTCTTTTTGTCTCCTTACAGTATTTTCTCCTTGATTTGGGAGCTCTTGAATCTAGCTATAATATTCCTAGTGCTGTTATTTGGGGATTTATTTCAGGATGTTATCTGAGATTTTTTCAGTTTCTATATTATCCTCATGTTCAAGAATGTCAGGGCAATTTTCTTTGATAATTTCTTATAATATGATGTCTAGACTTAAAATTTTTTTTTGCTCATTTTCCCAGCCTTTTTCTTGACTTCAGCTTTTATCTTATAGGTGGGCTCTGTTCTCAGGGAGGACAGGACACTTGCTTAAATTTTAGTTTTTCCTACCCTTAGCTCTATTTCTGGGTTTCTGCAAGTTTCTGTTCTTTCAATGTAGTATATTGGAAGCTCTGAAAACCACCTCCCACTGTGGATTAATCCTCCCCCTGGGACTACTAATGGCTTTCAGAGCTCATAGTACTATATGCCATCCTGTGCTGGCATTTAGGGTCTAGGCTCTGGCTTGGGCAGGGACTTTGGGCCTCACTCTAGGATTGATCAGGTCAGGTACACTGTGGATTGCCTTGCCCTGGGGATTATTATCTGGCCTTCAGCTTGGACAGGGATTCTGGGCCTTGCTCTGGGCTTACACAGACCAAGCATACAGTCAACAGCTAGGGTTCAGGTCCTCAATGCAGGCTTGGGTTGTCACTCTGGGTCCTCCCTTTTGGCTGGCATCAGCTAGGTACCCTGCCAACTACCTTGCATTGGGACTTGTGGCCTCAGTTTGGGAGTGATCAGGGGCTCAGAGACTCACTCTGGGCCTGTATCAGCCAGACACACCACAGGTTGCCCAAGCTAGGGTTTGGGGTGTCACTTCAGGATTCCACAGAGGCTTGAAACTTTAAGGAGAGTGTGTGGGATTGCACCACTTTTGGCTTAGGCAGGGCCTCAGGCTCTCAACAATGACTTGGGCCCAGATTCAGAGCCTGGAACAGTAGATGTGGGGGTGTGGAACTTGCTGTTGGCTTGTACTCCTTGTGGGGCCTTGCTGTCTGTTGTAGTCTCCTCTCACCTCAGTGAACCTGATCCTCTCTGCCTACCTTTCAAATTGTTCTCTGCAAAAAAGTTGCTTCATTCCATCCTCTTGTTGGTTCTTTCACTCCAGTATTCATTTTGAAGCATTATTTTAAGGTTGGTTGGAGAGGATTCTCAGAGTGGTTTGAGCTTTTCCTGCTCCAATTCCACCATCTTGGTTCTGCCCCTAAAGTCTCCAGGGCTTATCTTTTGATGTCAAATCTTTTAGCATTCTAAAACTGTCCATGGGGTTTTCTTGGCAAAGATATTGGAGTGGTTTGCCATTTCCTTCACCAATGGATCACTTTTTGGAAGAGCTCTCCATTCTGACCTGTCCTTCTTGAATAACCCTACATAGCATAGCTCCTAGTTTCATTGAGCTAGACAAGGCCCTTCACCACCATAAAGCAGCAATCCAGGGAGGGAATCTATCTATCTACCATCTCTCTATTTATCTAGCTGCCTGTATGCCTGGCTCTTTGTTTATTTAAATTCTTTCAATCACTTATTTTTTATTTGTTTGTTTATTTATCTATTTGTTTATTGATAGGCTGGATTTCTCTATTCTACCCACACTGGAAGTACAAAGGCTATGCATGAGTCCAGTCCCATTAGTGATTGGCATGGAAACCTTGACCTGTTCTCTTCCAGACTTGGTCTGATTGGTTCCCTCTTAGTCAGCCTGAGAGTCACCATATTGGTGCTTACCATATTGGTAGACATCAAAATGGCTTTAGCCTCACTTCAGCTTAGGAACTCCCTCCCTGGAACTTGGGATAACTTGGGATAACATGTGGATGATCATGCCCAGCAAACAAATATTTATCAGGGACCAATCACTATGGTAGACACTGGAAACACAAGGAGGCTTTTGCTCCTTGCCCTTTTGGAACTTACAACATTCCTTAGGGAAATAAGAAATAAGTATAAACAAAACAGAGACAAGGTGATTTGAGGGGGAGGCAGCATTAAGGCTAGCACTCTAAGGTTTTTGAAGCACTTTACCTGTTATTCCATTCAATACTCACAACCACACTGTAATATAGATGCTATTATGATCTCCATTTTGCAGATGAAGAAACTGAGGCAAACAGAAGTTAACTGACTTGCCCAAGGTCACACAGTTTGTAAGCAACTGAAGCAGAATTTGAACTCAGGTCTTTCTGACTCCAAACACTGTGTGTACCCATTATACCAACTAGCTGTGTTAGCACTGGGGAATCTGGGAATCAGAAAAGGTTTTCTTATTGAGAAGCGTGCTGAGCTGAGGTTTGAAAAGAAATTAAGACATCGATAGTGATTCATTTGTATATATTTGCTCCTTCTCCCATCCTTTCCCACAGCTACATGGGATGACTATATTGTCTAGCAAGGGGCTATATTGGATAAATTCATCTTTTAGGTGCAGAATAGAGAGATTCAAATACCTATGAGACATGCCCCAAATGCCCTGGCTGAACTCAGGCAGGTGGCTTATTCCCATGATTTCTAGAGTGTGCCAAGCCGCCATTGTTTTTAGGGAAGCTTGATCTTCATATGTTTGCTTGGTGCCAATGGACTCAGGAAGAGTTTATCCATTTATAGGACAAAGATATCTATTTATAGGGGGGAGCCCTGATGGGGAGGGGGACAGCTAACTTATCTGGGGACAGAAGGGCTAAATATCACTTCCATTAGGCCTTGCTCACTTGGTATGCTGAAAAGGGCTTTCTCTGGATCTGGACAGATGATTTAAAGAGATAAAAGAATTAAGCAAATTCTCCTAGGCTACCGACGTAAAGAAAAACATTTAAATCAAAAGTAATCTGAGGGGAATGAGGAAGTTCAGATCATCACAACACTGACGGGTGTTTTTCACACAATGTACTAAAAGACAGTGACATCCTGTTTGAGAACCAGCTGTTTGCTAGAAGCAGAACTGGGCGAGAGATCAGGAGCCTTGGGTTGTGGTTTGAGCTTGGGTTCTTCTCACACACAGGATGAGTCCCCACAAACCATTTATGCCATTTAGACTTGGGAATGGCAGGGAGTTTCTCTCTTCCCTGCTAGACCTTGCCAAGGGACAAGGATTATAAACTAAACCAGTGGTTCCCAAACTTTTTTGGCCTACAGTCCCCTTTCCAGAAAAATTATTACTTAGCACCCCCTGGAAATTATGAAACTATTTATTGAACTCAGAATAGAATCTAATACAAAAAAAGTGTGGCCATCACCGCTCCCTTGGATTGCTGCAGCATCCACCAGGGGACGGTAGCGCTCACTTTGGGAATCACTGAACTAAACAGATGATGGAGCAAAGGAACACTCAACAGTTAAAATTAATTTACCACACCAGGGGCAAAAGGGAAAATGAAGAAGAAATGAAGTTAGGAATAGAGAAGGATTGATAGGTTACCAAGTCAAAATCAGTGATAGCCAGGTATGCTAAACCAAGGTCAGAAATAACAGAGACCAGACAGGAAAGGGCAGGGGAAGCACCTTGTGAAGATCAAGGTCACATTCTAGAACAAGTCAGAAGACTTTAAGGCACCTTTAAAGAAGAAATTGCTCAGGGACCCATAAATACCTGGCCCAGTCTTGTGGTGTCACCTCTTTCACTTCATTCTGATTTTTGTGTGAACCCCAGCATGCAAGCCTACTTGCTTCCCCAGAAGGCTTTGACCTCAGTTTTCTCATCTATAAAATGACAGTAATAATACCTTGTGGAAATAAAAGAGATTAGTGTTAGGAGAGCATTTGGGAAAAGGTAGGTAGTACAAGATGGTGCCAATACCATTATAATGAATATTATTTAAGAAAGTTTGAGGTATTTTTTTGTATAAGTCATTTTCCATATGCCTCCCATATTCTTCCTCTTTGACTTCCCTTCTTAATTTTCCCTTATAAATAGAATTAATATTTTTTAAATCAAAAAGAAGCAGCAGGGTGGTGGATAAAGTGCTGAGTTTAGAGGTAGAAAGACTTGGGTTCAAAATCTTGCCTCTAACCCTCATAATCTATATGATGACCCTGAACAAAGAAGCTACTTAAAAGTTTAGTGGAGAGGGTTTCCATCCTGGAAATCTTTTATACTCATAAAGCACTGTTGCTTTGCCTATCCATGTAAAAAAAATCCCATCTGCAATATAAATAAATAAATAAATGAAATAAGTGTGTGTCCATTGTCAATCTACCAACTATTGTTTTGTGACTCTTGGGAATTTGCTGGCTCTGTGCTAAGGGTTGTAGAGTCAATAAAGAAGAGTAAACACAATCCCTATCCTCTAAGAGCTAATATTTCACCATAGTTGGGAGAAAAAAAGTAATGTCAAGGAAAAGAATAAGAGAAAAATGAAGTTCTCTCATTGGGTGAGACTAATGGAAGTACACACAAGAAGGTGAAAAGGGAGGGAGAAGTCAGAGAAAGCTTCTGGTTAGAAAAGGGATTTAGGAAGGCTAGAGAGGGAGTCAGCAAGGAATAAAGAAGGATCCAGGTGGCTCAATGGACAGAGTGTGGGGCCTGGAATCAGGAAGACTCATCTTCTGGAGATCAAATCTAGCCTCAGACACTTACTAGCTGTGTGACCCTGGGCAAGTCACTTAACCCTTTTACCCTTAGTTTCCTCATCTGTTAGGTAAACTTGAGAAAGAAGCGGCAAACTACACTAGTACTCTTGCCAAGAAAACCCCAAAATGGTACTGAACAACAACAATAACAGCCAAAGATCTGCCCCAGATGCCCAAAGTCAAGTCAAAAAGCAACTAAGTTCCTACTATGTGCCAGGCACTGTGTTGTATGCCAGTGATGAGGAAAGAGCTCATAATCTAAAGGGGGAGGATCTTGGTAGGGAGGAAGGGCTATCTTAGTACACACTCACACAGAGGACTTAGAGACCTGCTTTTCTCTATTACAAAAGTTTCCTACAGATATCAGAATTCCTAGTTTTAGCTCTGCTTAAAGGTACCTCTGACACTCTTCTTCCCATAGAATCCTTAAAGAGTATTTAGATTGTGAAGTTGTAGGAAAGGTTTAGGAAAAAGATGAGTATTCAATTGGGGAGTTTACTTATTTGACTAATCTTTATTAAATACCTGCTTATATGTTTATATGCTGGACAGTCCAGAGACTAACACCCAGGCTGAAAAATTTAGATCAATTACTGTTTATGAAGGGAATATGATTTTCTTGATAAAATTTCATTTTGAGTTATTCTGCTGTGTAGAGACCATAAGGTTTTATTACTTGGATTTTTTTTTATCTTGTGGGAAGAAACATTTTCAAAGTCATAAAATATGTTTATTTTCCTTTTCTAGTAGAAAAACTTGCAACAACCCCAAGCCCAACCAATTTTAATTCTGTTTAGAAAATAATTAACCCTCCAGACCCACAATTGGTAACCAAATGCCAGCTAAGAACCACAGCATCTCACTTCTTCTCTTTATTCTGACTTTTTGGAAAGCATTAAGGACAGGAACTGAGGCTGTGTTTACCTTACAGAGCATCAAACCCATTAGGGAATGCAAAGAAAGAAAAAGCTTGGTGTCTCTGGTTGCCAGATAGTATATGCCAGTTTCTCTTCCTAGATATAATAGCATTGGTATCTTGGATACAAAAGCTACTCTCTCTAGCCCTCCTATCCCCTTCTGCCCTTATAATTCAGGGACCCCAGTGCAGTGTTAGGAAAGAATAACTTTTAAAGGTTGGTTGCCCAGGAAGTGTGAGAACTGTGAGGATCTCCAGTACAGTTGTGGCCCAAAATGGCGGCAGGAGGACATTTGAGTGTTTGGGTAACATGGATTAGAACAGAGATGACAAATACAAAGCTCATAACACTCTTGTGTGACAGAGACATTATTAAAATGAAATGTAATGAGGGGGCTGGCTAGGTGGCTTGGTGGAAAGAGAGCCAGGCCTAGAAACAGCATGTCCTGGGTTCAAATTTGAATATTGACACTTCCTAGCTCTGTGACCTGGCAAGTTACTTAACCCCAGTTGCCTGGCTTTTGCTGCTCTTCAGTCTTAAATCCAATACATAGTATTGATTTTAAGATGGGAAGTAAAGGTTTCCCCAAAAAATGTAATTAGAAAATATTTAACAAAATGGATAAAAATATAATAAAGCATAGATAATATTACATTTTAAAAACTAAGTTAATACATAGCCTAGAGGGATCCTTATGTATAGTTTAGGAGCCCTTGTTTCTGTTTGAGTTTGTCACCACTGAACTAGAAATCATTTTCCCTTGTGAAAAGAATCATGGTACAGCGAAAAGATGAAGCATCTAGGACCAGAAAACCCAGGTTCAAATCTTCCTTCTGAAACTTGTGTGACCTTGGGCACATCCATCAGTTTATTCATCTCTAAAATGAATGTGTTGAGTTAGTGATTTCTTGGGTTTTTAAGAAATACTTTCTTGAGTAACTCATTTTCTCCTGTGGACTTTTATTTATGTTTATCTGGGTGGAGGAAAGAGGTTCAGATTGCTTAATGTTAACCTCTGGTCACTTCTCTTGTTAGTAAGGTTTTTTCTGAATTTGTTTGTTGTAGTTTTTGCTCTGCACCATACCTTCATCACCTCGTCCTCCATCTCCACCCACCTATCAAAGTCATTTTCTGAATACAGACTGATTTCTTGGGGTTAGCTTAGAGCAAGGCACCTACTCACCAAGATTTCAATCCATGTATACAGGAACTCTAACAGTATTTACTGTTGCCATGTGACCTTCGGTGGGCTTGAGGCAAACCCACTTGCATCTTGGCAGGTCAATTTCCTTCTTTAAAAAATGGGGCTATCAATACTCATTTTCCTCACAGGGATGAACCTGAGTGTTATCAGATTGTAATTCAACTTGTAAATAGGAAACAAAGGGTAACAAAGATGCTTCAGGAAGTCAGTCTGTGATTCCTACAGTAGGAGCTCTCAGATTGAGCAGAGATATGATTAAACCAAGGAGAAGACTGTCTGGGTGGAGGGAGTGGGAAAGTTCTCTTTGGCCCAAGAAGAAATCCACTGTTTCAGTTCCCTGTTATTGATGGATCAGATTGTGTAACAGATTTGTTAGCAAGTCACTTAAGACCCTAATGGATTTCAGATGTCTGGAGTTGTGTGTGTGTGTGTATGTGCGTGTAGGATGAACATAAGCACTTTCCCTTGTGTTTAATGAGTTTCTCTCTTTGTTGAAATATGAGATTTATTCTTAGAGGATTTGTAAGTGGGAGGCAGTAGCTTGGCTTTAACTGACCCTCATCCTGAAGGTTGGAGGCAAAAATGACTAAATGAAAAATAGATTGGATTATGAGGCTAAGAAGACACCCACAGTAGAGTGTTCATGACCACTAGAATGTCATTTTGTTCCATCATAATTATATAGAAGTTCAATAGCTGGGGTGGCCAAAAATGCTCCAAAATATTAATTTCCAGTAAATAATGGGAAACTAAATGGATTGGACCCTAGGTCATTAAGGCAGTATCCATGAGATTCATTGGGTTGTTCAGAGCTTTTTTTTTTCTAACTTCTTATAATGAGGGAAGATTATTTCTATTTTCTCAGTCAGTTTACAGATGAAGAAACTGAGTCTTAGTGTTGTAATTACCTGTAAACACATAAAAGGCTTTATGGTTGACCAATTCTTCTTCTCTCTTTTCTTGAGAAAAGGGACTTAGATCTCTATGCTTTATCTCAGACCCATATTCTGCTAAGGTTTCCATTAACATAAGGAAATTCTCTGAAGACATTGATTTCCAAAGGGATATATGGATTATTGGAGGCCTTACAATAGGCACTACCATTTGGGGAATGGAGGTAGCAAGACAACACTGTCATGAGGCAGTTACTAAATAAACCCCATGATGCTAGTGGAACACATAAAACACATGCCTACTTGGGGAAAAGGGACAAGTTTCCCCATAGATGTAAAATAACAGATCAAAAGCCAAAACATTTGTTAAGTATTTATTATGTGCAAGAGAATGGTGGGGAAGATACTGGTGTGGGATAGTTTTAGCACTTCCTTAAAAGGTGGTCAAGGAATACACCTCTGAAGGAGGGCACACAAGAGTGGAGGCATCTCTGGGGTGACAAGGTTACTGGAATGGAGTGGGAAAATCTAGAGACTGGGGCAAGGACAGTCAAGCTGCAAACAACCCAGAAACAATTTCAAAATAATGACAAACTGCAGAAAACTGAAGGTACTCTATAAATGCAGAGACAGAACCAATGAGGAGAGGGGCCATCCCTACTGGTTTATATAGCTTCTGTCCTGGGATTAATAGGCATACTCTGGTCCTCCAGGCTCATTTTATAAGAGGAAGCTAGATGATAGCTGGGTCAAACTCTCAGGCTTATTGCTTTCAGCTCTTGCCCTCTGGGTGGACTCAACTCCAGAAGTCTCTAAGGGACTGGTAGAGTTGAGAGAGTGGACACAGTTCTGATGAGCCAGGTGCCTGCCTGCCACCCTTGTCTGCACTAGAATGAAGGAGTTGAAAGGGCAATTAAAATTACCTGCCAGCCTTGGATTTATCCAGTTTGCCAAGTTGCCCTGTTTCAGCCAAAGTTGTAGGAGGAATGAGTATAACAAATGTAGTGACTCAGAAGGAGCACCCACTCAACTTGTCTGTCCTGAGTTGTTTCTTGGGGGGCTAAAGAGCCTTGCAAATAGACTGAATTGGTTGGTCAGTCAGCTAGTCAGGCTCTATGCTAAATGTTTGGGATCCAAAGAAAGGCAAAAACAATCTCTGCTTTCAAAGAATTCACCGCCTAATGAAGGCGACAACATGGGACAAGATATGTACTGGATAAATTGAAGATAATCAACTGAGAGAAGTCACTAAGACTAAGGACTGGATAAGGATTCTTGAAGAAAGTGAGACTTTAGCTGGGGCTTGAAGGAAGCCAAGGAGCAGGGACAAAGAGAGAGAGTATGTTCAGATGTGGGAGATGACTAGGGAAAATGGTTTAAGTTGAGAGATGGAGTGTGCAAATAATAGCAGTAGGGCCAGTGTCATTGAATAGAAAAGTATGTGAATGGAAGTAACATGTACTTACTGGAGAAGGCTGGAATGATAGAAAAGAGTCGGACTATGAAGAGCTTTGAACAGCAAATCAAGATGATGGGGATGATGGGGAATCACTGGAATTTATTGAATAGAGGGGTGATCTGATCAGGCTATATTTTAGGAAGATTAATTTCATAGCTATTCTGAAATTGGATTTGAGGGGGGGAGTGACTTAAGGCAAGGTGACCAACCAGAGGACAATTGAAATAATTTACCTTCAGGTAGTAATGGCCATTTTCCTCTCTAGATCATTTGACAGAAGAGGAAACTGAGGCAAATAGTGTTAAGTGACTTGCCCAGGGTTACACAGCCAATAAATATCTGCGTCTGGATTTTAACTCAAGACTTCCTAACTCCAGGCCTGATACTTTATCCACTGGGCCTCCTAGTTACCCCAACTTAGGCACCTAGGAGGATGATGGTATCCATGACAGTTATATAGAAGTCAGGAACTGAGGAAGGTTTTGGGGGAAAGAAAATGAGTGTTAGTGAGTAGATATCAATGTAGCCCCATATTGCTGTTGCAATTTTATCTAAGTGGCAGGTCAGTAACCTCCTTCCCAGAAAGTGCAGCTTAATTTACCAAGAAGAATATCATTATACCTAACCCTAAAGAAGCTTCTCTGAGCCTTGGGGACAAAGCTTTTCTCTCCTATTAGTGAGAATTGTATTTAGATATGATTGGAGGTTGCTTTGTATATGGTGTTATACTAAATGGCTCAAAGATAGTGATTTTCTTAATGTAGACATTCACTTTAATGATTACATATTTAGAACTCTTTTAAGTAGAATATACTGTTTGTTCCCCTTGTGTAGACAGAATTTACTCTCCAAGGCTCGTCCGACCCAGCTCATCTTATCCAGCATTCACACAGTGTAAGCACACAATGAGATGGAGGGTAGGATGTCAGGATGGGACATGGATTCTAGATACACAATTCCCCCCTGTGATTCCATTGGGAGGCAAGCATGTTGAAATCTTGGGGAGTGAATTCTATCTCCATTCCCTGACTGTCTCTATGCCTGAAAAAAACTCATTCAGTGTTCCGTGTTCTTATGATTAAAGCCTGCATGTTTAAGTAGGCTAGTCTTTGGATGATAAATACCATTACTAATTATGGATTAGAAGTCTTTCTTCCTCTGTTAACCCTAGTGGAACTTTTACTCCATTGGCAAAACCTCTGAGAATGAAGGGTCACTTCCATTTCAAAATGAGGGACCTTAAGGTTGATTTGGGGTTGAAGGGGAGTCATTGTAAAAAATTTCCCTAGAAATGACTCATTCAATCTTTATAGAGCTAGTGGGTAGAAAGTATTACTGAAACTGAAAGTTGGGTGAGAAGCCAGAAGGCATAAGAAGATTTACTTAGAAGGTAAGTGATGAGCCCAATTAGGGGAAGGAATCAGGAAGATGGCAGTTGGACCAAAGGCCATTTAGGTAGAAGAGGAAGCTATTTGGCCCAGAAGTTTGTGCCAGCAAATTTAACACATATTAGATTGTTTTTAGGATAAGATACCTGTGACCTATAACTCACAGAGGAAAGAACATTAGCTATAGAGACAGAAGACCTGGGTTCAAATATAGCATCTGACATTAACAACTCATGTGATCTTGAATCCCAGTTTCCTTAGCTATATAAAATGAAGAGGTTGAACTAAATAAGTGCCAAGGTCTCTTCCATTTCTAGCCTGATTATTCTTTGCATATCTGGTCATCAATTTTATTTCCTACGAGTCTCTGTTTTACTTCGTATTTGTTTCAATCCAATCCAACACAACAAGATGGTAGCTGTATTAGGCACATATGATTGAGACACTGGCTCTGGGAATATAAAGAAAATTTGGGAAAGCCCCTCAAATCAGTTTCTACCCTCTAGAAAATCAGGTTCTCCTGGAATATGGTTTTATCCAGTCTGAATGAACGGGACAATTTTTTTTTGAGAAGACCCAATCTTTGTGTCCAGATTGGCCAGAGAAGAGAAAGGAATTGGTCCAAGAGCTAGTGCTAACAATGAAAAAATACAGGAGAAATTATAGCCTTCCTGAATTTTCCCTGACAGCAATTAAAGGTCAAGTTCAGAATAGCATCAGAAGAGGAAAATCCTAGGTGGGACTGGAGATGGACCTCAGGTATAGAAATGGGAGTCTGGAACATTGTCTTGTTTCCTTCTCAGCCATTGTTACTGCTGAATTGTGGCAAGACCTGACTTTCCAATCATTCTGTGCTTAGCTACCTGTTTCATATCAGATAGTAACATGCTGTCCCAGGTGATGAAGGCTATGACTCCTCAGAGAGCAAAACCCTCATCCTTTCTGCTCCACTACATGGGAATGGCCATGCAAAAGGAAGGGTAATGTAGGGATAATGAGTTCGTTGTTGTGTGAAATGAAGGAAGGCAATCCTATAGGCAAGGGGGATGGGGGCAAGAGAGAAAGGGGAAGAACTGTTTCAAGCACAGCTGAATGACTGTGGCCCTGTTTCAAGTTGTACAACACCGATCCCTGGGGAACCATGGCAGCAGATGGAGAGTGTGGAGATGGAGGGGATTGTAATAATAGTGATAATAATAGCTCTCATTGATACAATGCTTTACACTTTGTGCAGCTCTGGGACAGGTCTCAGACAAAACATTCTCTCACCTCTCAGACAAGAAAGAGACCTGCAAATTGGACCAGGCATTGGGAGGAGTGGAAGAGTAAGGGTTGGTTATAAATGCAATTTATTATGAAGAGGCACTACCAATATTTTGCAGCAGATTCATATGCCCAGGAGCTTAGACAGCTGGCAGGGTTAAAGAAGAGGGACAGACTTATAGGGGAGGGAAAATAACCCAGTGCCCATCCAAAGTCCCATGGAGTAATTCTCCAAACTATTTACTTGAAACCAGACAACAGAGGCCCCAGCATCTTCAGATCCTAGTGTCAAGGGGAAAGATCCTCTGTCTTTCAGACAGGAATTAGTAAAGCAAACTATCCCCTCCCTTTATCTCCCCCCCAAAACTATAAATTCTGGAGCCTGGAAGAATTGTCATGCATAAGCCTTGAAGCTACAGGAGAGCTCTGTGTGACAGGGAAATGATGGCTCCCCTATTTGCTAGTAAGGCATGCCTTCAGGTGGGGAAAGAACACTGGGGTTTTCCAGAGGGCTGTGGGGAGCTCAGAGGATTTCAACTGTAGCCTGGAAAAGCAGCCACCAATCTCCAGAAAATGCTAGAGAACAAAGAAGCAATAAACACATGCTGGACCCTTTTACCAATTGGCCAGACCCCAAACTGAAATGAGAAGAGAATTGCTGTGGGGCATGTGTCTGAGCATCTAAAAATGCTTGAGAAAGAAAAATAAACTCTTTTTTGCAAGGAAGAATTCATCCTGGCAAAAATGAATAAAGCAATTTCAATCAAGACAAGGGATCCCCTTTGAAAAACTGACTTGGTGTGCCCACAAACCCAAGAGGAAGTTGCCTCTGATCTTGTTTGTTGCTGATTTCTAACTTGGAGGCTCTGTTTTCTGTGCAGAGAGGTGAAAGAATTTAAATGTGCAAATACAAGCACCTGGACAGGTCAGTAATGCCTGTTATAGTATGACACGAATGGGTCAAGTCAGGAGATTTAGGAAGTGGAGATGGATATTTGTCTCAACATCCATTTTGTGGATTTTGTACCAAATTCTACAATGAGTCAGTGAAAGAAGAAGACTCTTTCTTCCCCACTCAAAGGGCAGAGAAGAGGATTGGAAATCACAATCTTGGATCAATTTTTGGGTTCCTTCCTTTGTGTACTTCTCTTTTTATCTAATGAGGACTATGACATAGAGATCCATTGACTTAGAGGATGTTAGAGCTAGAAGAAAATTTGGAGTTTATCTAACTGACCACTTTTATTTTATACCTGAAGAAACTAAGGCTCATAGGATGTAAGTGATTTGCCCAAGATTACACTGTTGGGCAGGTAGATGTAGACTCATCTCCCTGAGTTCAAATCTAGCCTCAGAAACTTTCTGTCACTGTCACCTTGGGCAAGTCACTTAATCCTGTTTGCCTCTTTCCTCATCTGTAAAATGAACTGTTGAAGGAAATGGAAAACCACTCCAGTATCAGAACTAAAATAGCTACACAATTAGCAAGGGACCAAGCTGGAGCTTGAATCTAAATATCCTGATTTCCCAAAACAAGTATCCCTTCCACACAGAGATATATCCCATTGTGATTTTGATATATTGTGGGTTGGTATAAAAAATTAAATGGGATTTTTGGAGGAATTTTGTGGAAGCTGTAGATGACATGCAAAGGTCAGCAGGTGACACAGAGAAAGTTTAGAGATTCAGAAATACATAAAATATATATAGAGAATATTGTATTATATCATTATAGTTTGTCTTTTAATACCATAAGTATATATATATGCATATAAAAATAATTTCTTTTTTGAAGTTAAAATAAGTAAAAGATAAACATTTGGGAACACACAAAAGCTAAATGGTGAGGGTACTGTACCTCTAAGCCTCCATGACATGGAAAAAGATATCTATACTTTCTATTGTATTGCTGTTTCAGGAGGTTTCCCTTAATAGACTCCTGTTTCAAAAACTTCAACGAATTAGTGTCTGTAACTATTTTTCAGTGTCTTGTAAGAGTAGGGAAATTGGGAGGTTTTTATTGCCCAAAATACAGTTGCAAAGCTGCTGTATTTTGGCCAGTGAAGAACCTTGGTCTCCCTCAGATGGTAAAATAATGACAGTCCCAAGTTCTTAGTTGTTATATAAAATGAGAGCTCGTATATGCTTCATATTTTTAAATGAGGTAAATTATTTGTAGAGGCGTGGGTAAAACATATATATATATATAACAATGGGACCAAGAGCCAAACTCCAGGCACTTCTAGACACTTGGTATGCATGCTAAGTAAATAAAGATGCAAAAGTCTTATTTCAAAGAAACAAACAAAACTCAAATCGTATGTTAAGGGCTGTCTGTCTTGAGCATTTGTCTAGAATGTCGGATTTAGGTGAATCTGTCTAATTGCTCAATATTTGCTGCTATTCTTGAACGAAGAAAAAGAACAAACCACAATTGACTGGAACTATGTGACTTTAATCCAATTCTCCAGACCCAGGGCGCCTGGTTGACTCACTCAACTGTTTCCAAGAACTGCTGCTTATGGGGTAGGGCCTACCTAATTTACAGATGCAGATTCTGAGGAGGAAATTAAATAGCTTTGAAGACCTGGCTTTGAAAACCCAAACTTTTGAGAAGACAATTCCATATATTTTCTTTCCGCATTTGTGAGGATGCATCCATTTCATTCTGAACACAACAACTAGACAAAGTGTCATTCTTTTTATTTATGTCTCTATATCAGAACCTAGTCCAGTGTAATGCATATGGTGATTGACACTATTTGGTAAGGTTTTGTTTATTATGAACTTCTCCCTGGTGGAGCACCCCCACGCTCTATCTTCAATTGAAAACAAGAGGGAAGGAGGCAGCTGGGTGGCTCAGTGGATTGAGAGCTAGGCCTAGAGACAGAACATCCTAGGTTCAAATCTAGCCTCAGACACTTCCTAGTTGTATGACCCTGGGCAAGTCACTTAACTCCAATTGCCTAGTCCTTACTACTCTTTTGCCTTGGAACCAATGCTTAGTATTGATTTGATGATAGAAAGTAGGGGTTCCAAAAAAAAAAAAAA
>NC_058132.1:591923697-591933851 GCF_016433145.1 Gracilinanus agilis | reverse complement strand
AGGAGGAGGAGGAGGAGGAGGAAGGGGAAGGGAAAGGGGAAGGAGGAGGAGGAGGAGGAGGAAGGGGAAGGGGAAGGGGAAGGGGAAGGAGAAGGAGAAGAAGAAGAAAAAAAGGGGAGAGAAAGAGAGAATGGATATAAGGGAGAAAGAAGGAGGGGGTGGTAGAAGGAAAGAGGTGGGAAAAAAGGGAGGAGAGGGAGGCTGAGGGATCTAAATTACTGTGAATGCTAAAAAGTAAGAATAGACAAGAGCATGTTGAAAAGCCAGGTAAAAAGGTACATAATGATTTCAATTAAAACTGAAGCCCAGAGGGAATAACCTAACATCACCATAAAGTGAACATTGTTAATAATAATTCAAATCTCAGACTGCACCAGCCTGGCACATAGCCTTGGGTTCATGTCTGACATAACATAGCACTATTAGCCTTCCCTGGTTTATTGGGTTCTCTTCACTAAGGTGCCTCAGCCACTTACATGTAAATTAATTCTTTGGCTTATGACATTTCTTCTGTAACTGTTAACAATAAAGCAAGGTCATTGTGCAGGGAATTCTATCCTAACAGTAAAGAGGATTGTGTGTATGTGTGCCCAGATGTTGGCACTGATTAAAGTTGTAGCCATTTTGCAAGTGATAGTCTACAGCTTGCCTGGGCATCCTGGGAACCCACAGAGGAGACTGGCAAATGTAGCTCCAAGTGTAGTCTGTTTCTCAAAGCTGTCATCCTCTGATTAATTTTGCTCTGTGCTCGGTAGATGTGCCTTGGTTCTAAATGCCTCTTACACCAATCAATGGCAGTGTTGTTAGTTTTTATAGAAAATGGGACAAATCCCTTTGACAGAAGGCATTCCCGGAAGTCTAAATCAATACCCTGCTTTGAGCTGGGAACATTCTGAGTCCTGGAATAAGAGAATTTAGAGGCTTCTTTTAAAAGCTGTCTTGGCCAGCTGGGTGTTAGTAGTCATGACCTTTCCCAGAATCTCTAGCAATCCCACTTTTCCCTCAGGGAGTTTTTTCTGCAGGTTCTTTATTACAGAGTATAGAGTCACCTGGCCAAACAGGTCATTGCTCTTGGTAGAGGGCTGTTCCAAAATCATGACTTGGCATCCAAAAGCTTCTTTCCCCTGTGCATGTCATCTGCAAGTGTGGTGTTGGAACTGTAACTAATTGCTTTCACACCTTGGAAGCAAAGCACAAAGGCTTGAAAAGAGGAAACTTTTGTTTTGGCTATTGGTACCAACTGGGGTCAGTTCCTTGTAGAGAAAAGGGTATCCCACCCCACCATGGTAGACCCAAGGAAGCAAAAGAAAATGGCCCTAGGCCCCAGAAAGAACCATACTCTTGTGCTGATGCAATGACATCCACCCTCTGCCCTCTTGCCAGATACTTCTCAAGAGAATGCAAATACGTATCCCTTTCCATGCACTATAGTGGATTCTTTGGGATTTATCAGTTGCTAAATATTCTGATTTTGATGATACAGTTTATAACCCCCTCATTCTTCAGTATGTGGAAATTTACTATGAAAGGAGCTCAGTCATAGAACTTATATAGGTAATGAGGGGTAACCAGGGGAAGTTTCCCCTGCCTCTCAATTGGCTCTAACTAAAATAAGGGGCAGCTGGGTGGCTCAGTGGATTGAGAGCCAGGCCTAGAGACTGGAGGTCCTAGGTTCAAGTCCGGCCTCGGACACTTCCATCTGTGTGACCTTGGGCAAGTCACTTGACCCCTATTGCCCACCCTTACCACTCCTGGGCTAAGGACGGTCCCTAGCCCGGATGAAAAAGGAGGAGGGTTGGGCGTGGGGCTAGCAACCCCACTCTGTAAAAACTACATCTGCTAAAGAAACTGCAACCTAAAGTAGGGGCAGCTGGGCTAGCTCAGTGGATTGAGAGCCAGGCCTAGAGATGAAAGGTCCTAGGTTCAAATCCGCGCTCAGACACTTCCCAGCTGAGCGACCCATTGCCTACTGGTTGTGGCCCTATGCTCCTAGAATGGAGTCCCAGGATAAAAAAAAATAAGGCATACCTCAGTTTATTACACTTTGCCTTATTTTATTTTACAGTTATTATAATTCTTTTTCTGTAAACAAATGGAAGGTTGATGACAACCCTGCATCAAGCAAGTCTATTGGTGCCATTTTCCCCAAAGCATACACTCACTTCATGTCTTTGTGTCACATTTTGGGAATTCTCACAATATTTAAAACTTTCATTATTATTATCTCTATTATAGTGACCCTTGATTACTGATCTTTGATGTTACTATTGTAAATACTTTGGACTGCCAGGAACCACGCCCAAATAATCCTGGGAACTTAATCAATAAGCGTAGTGTGAATTCTGACTTCCAACAACTGGCTGTTTCTTCATCTCTCTCCCTATCCTTATCCCTATCTTTGGGTCTTCAGGTTTCTCTATTCCCAACAATATTGAGATCAGGCCAATTAATAACCATATAATGGCCTCCAAGTGTGGCAAACTTCATTGTAGCCTTATTTTAAGAAACTGGTCACAGTCACTCCAAGCGTTTGTCACTACTATCCATATCAATTAGCAGCCATCAACATTGAGGCAAGACCCTCTCCAGCAACAACAAAAACAATTATGAGTCTGAAGGCTCAGATGACGGTTAGCATTTTTCAGTAATAAAGTATTCTTTAAGGTTATGTACATTGTTTTTTAGATATGATGCTATTGCACATTTAGTAGACCAATATAATATAAACATAACTTTTACTTGCACTGGGAAACCAAAATATTCAGGACTTGCTTTATTGCAATATTTGCTTTATTTCAGTGGTCTAGAACCAGACCTGCAATATCTTCTAAGTATGCCTTTTTCTGTGGTCCCCTTTAGAGATGTACTTACCCAGGTCTTTTGGGGTGGGCTACACTATGCTGGTTCAGTAATAGAAAATGAAGTGTTTGGGGGTACAAAACCTTGCCTTTATGACTACACTAGGGACAAAAGGTTGTATCAAAGAAGACAAGCCACCAAACAGGAAGAATTACCCATTCAGTATTCTTTCAAAGGAAGAACTTCACCCTATGGCATTCTCTTATTCTTTCTGGAACAAGTTGAATCACATCTTCTGCCATCTTTCTGGAATCACAATTATCATTATTACCTTCCAAGTTCTGAGCAGGTCAAGGGCTCAATCTGCCAGGTCCATACCCAGGCATTGCCCAATTGAGTATAGCCTTGGCTATTGCATCAGGCTAAATCTCACAAGAGGAAACAAACCAGGACTTTGCTGGTGAATCTTTGATCAAATCAGCATCCCTAGTGTAGACTTTTTTAGGGCTTTCTTAACATACTTCTTTCCCTTGCTTCTACAGGAAACACCTGCATGACTGTTCACAGATGGTTTTTCTCAATAGCATTTTGATGCCTTATTCTACTTAATTGACTAAACCGTCCCTGGTGGGACCTTAACTGATGCCAAATTAAGGATATCCACTCAAGAGGAAAGGGATATGCTCCCCTAAGACCTGTCCGTACTGACTTGTGTGGAGGAGCAGTCCATTGGAAGATAATAGACCCATGCCTTCAAATGACTAAACTTGCATCAAGATCCACTGTGCCCATATGAGGTAATGTCTCTCTGACCTATACCTGGGCTTCTTGCCAACCAAGAAGAGAAAAGGTAGATCAGTCAGCTTAGAGCACAAGAAAAACTTTTTTCTTCTCTTCTTCTTCCTTCTTTAAAATAAGGATAAGTGGGAAGAGATCAGAAAATGAAAATAAGGGCAATTATTAAAGGGAGCAGTAGATAGGACCTCTGAAGAGAAGTCAAAGGACTTGGAAGTGTTTAGCCTAGAGAAGAGAAGAGCAGTGGCCTTGAATTTTTTGTTCATATACACCATCAATAAAAAAATTTTTTGTGGGTTTTTTTTTAGGTGGATAAGAGAGCCAGGCCTAAAGACAGGCCTAAGTGTCCTGGGTTCAAATGTGACCTCAGACGCTTCCTAGCTGTGGGACCCTAGGCAAATTACATAACACCCATTGCCCAGCCCTTAATGCTCTTCTGCTTTGGAAGCAATACCCATTTTTAAAATAACAACAAACATTATTATTATTATTATTATTATTATTATTAAATGGGCTACCAATTCAGATGGGGACATTTGGTTTTGACATAAGAACATCATTTCAAAGATAAGTTTTTTTTTTATTTATTTTCCTGAAAAGAAGGCATCTTCATTTTATAGATGAGGAACATGGGACCCCCAGAAACTCTAAGATGGAAGAGAAGGGTTAAAAATTGTGTACATGGTCCTAATATATGACTATTTATTTATTTATCAAGTAATAAAACTATATATTATGTACAACTATATACAACATGATATACAGGTATTACTTCCACGTCATAAAGGCTAGGGATGCAGTGTCCCCACAATCTGGAGAATCCATATAAATTTTTTGGCCCTACCTTAACCCAGAGAGAAAGTTTGAATTTTTATGGGGTGTTTATAATACCTTATATACATTTATGAGTTACTAAACTTTTTAAGATAATCTCAACATTTCTAGCTTTTCTGTGTTATCTGCTAGCTTTTGCATTTTTTTGCAAACCTTAAACTTTTTACTTATTTTAACTTTAAAAAATAAATGGTGTATATTTATGGTATTAAAAGATAAAATATGTTGATATTATATAATACTATACTTCTGAGTTTTACATTTTTTTTCTGTGTTCTCTATGACTTCTACAAAACTCCCAGAAAATTCCCATTTAATTTCTTATGCCAACTTGCAATAGGGTTGAAACTGCAATGGGGAAAGTCGTGATGTGGAAAATTATGATGTGCCATATGATAGGCTACTATATTAATATTTAAATATGTTGTAAATCTTACATAAAAATTAAAGTTATAAAATAATGAAATAATATTTGATCTTAGAGTCAATAGAAAAGCACAAGAATTTTCTTGGTTGGCTAATGACAGGGTCAGACCTAAGATTTAGGGAAATCATTTTTGCCCCTGAGCAGAGGAGTAGAACTTGGAATAGAGAGACAGTTGAGGCATGGACTCCAATTAGAAGACTAATATTTATAAAAATATAAAGCTACCCACATTCAGAGGAAGAACTGCAGGAGTGGAAACACAGAAGTAAAACAACCGCTTGAACACATGGGTTGATGCGGACATGGTTGGGGATGTAGACACTAAATGACCACACCAATGCAGCTATCAATAATATGTAAATAAGTCTTGATTGATCACAAGTGTTAAAACCAGTGGAAATGAGAGTTGGTTATGGAGGGGTTAAAGGGGGGGGTGAAGGGGAAAGTAAAAACATGAGTCATGTAAAAAAATAAAAAATAAAATGTAAAAAAAAAATAAAGCACTGGTATAACCTATATCAGACTATTTACCACCTTGAGGAGTAGAGAGGGGAAAATTGCAAAATATCAGAAAACAGTTGTCAAAAATTGTTTCTATCTGTAATTTAATAACAAAAAATTTAATAATAAAAAAGAAGGCTATTTTCTATTATAGGGATTGATCACATACTCCTTGGGGTCAGGAGTCATAGCCCCCAATTTGGATAACATTGCACTAGAGATGAATTATTAAGACTATTAAAATTCATTGCAATAGGCTAGGTAGGAGGTGGTGAAGCTCTGAACTAGAGTGATGGCTATGCAAATGGAAAGATAAGAGAGATGTTGTAGAGATAGAGAGGATAAGATTTGGCAGATAATTGGATACATGGGGTTAGAGAGAGAGGGGTACAGAAGATACTATTAAAGTTGTGAACCCAGGTGATTGGAAGGATGCTATATCCAAGGATTATTAGTCACTGATCTCTATCCCAGATTTCCACGATGTTAAAAGCCAAGAGATGACCTGAGAGGGGGTGGGTGGTTATACTTATAATGGAGGAGAGAATTTTCTTCAAGACACTTGCATAGTTGCTGCTATCAGTGTCTGGGTGGCTGTTCGGTTACACCTTATATCTCAGGAGAGAAAAGATTGGTAGTATGAACACCAGAAGGATGAGAGAGAGTGAAAGAATATTAAGGGATGAGGGTAGGTATGCTTGGGTTAGACAATCCCCACAATTGTCTATTGTAGGGAGAATGAGATGTGACCCATCTTCCCACTCTCTGATTTGCTGATCACACACCCTTTGGGTTCAGACCACAGTCCTTGATTTGGATAGCATTGGACTAGAAGCATATATTAGTAACAGCCCTCAAATATATACAGAGCTGAGAAATGGGCCAGGTGAACAAACACGATGGAGAAGTAGACATCTTCTTTGATCCCTATAGCCACTCAAACTTCTCCAAAACAGAAATTATATGCCAAAGGCAAAGTAATTTCAGCTGACTCTATGGTATAGGACACCTAGAAGCCAAAAGAAGGCTAAAAACACCTAAAACCCATGAATTGATGCTTATTGACCTTGAACTCACTGTGTCCATCCCACTCCTCCCCTTACTGGCCATAAAACTGCACTAGCAGACCTCAGGACATGAAACAGACTTTCCAAGCCTCTTCACTCCTCTTTTCAAGTGCTGTGGAGACTGTGGATTCAGACTGCAGAAATTTGCTCTGGCTGAGACAGATATAGCACCAAGGCTGAAAAGCTCTGGGGCCAAAGAACTAAGAAACAGAGAAAGGGGGATGAGACATCAGTACAGGGCTCTGAGTGTGTATGTGTGTATGGAATCAGAGTAGATGGGGGAGGAGAGATGTGTAATTCTCCACTAAGCCAAAGGAAAAAACACAGCTTCTAGCTGGGATCAGTTCTGGCTATCCAAGTGACCTAGACCACTCAAGGTCACTTAGGTTAGAGACCTCAACTGGTGAGGTCTCTTTCAGATCCAGGTCCCAAGGAAACCATAATTAGAGGGGAAGGAGTCCAAAAATGAGTGAAAAGGGAAAAATAAGAGGGGGGAAAGACTGAAATTACCAAAGATTTTAGGAAAAAGACAACTCAAAGTCTTTGACCATAAGCAGATAAATTAACATGTATCCTTCATCATCAGTCCTCTGGATGATGATTAGCCATTGTGTGAATCAGTACTTGAACCTTTCAAAGTTGTTTAGCTTTACAATCTTGTTATCTTTGTATAAATTATTCTTTTGCTTCTGATTATTTCATTCTGCATCAGTTCATAAAGGTTTTCTTTCCTTTCTCTCAAACAGTCCCTTTGATCATTTCTTATGGCACAGTAATATTCCATTATATGCATACACCAAAAAATTTCCAACTTTTCTCCAATTGATGGGCATGCTAATTCTCTTCTCTTTTTTAAAAAAACAAATTCTTAGTTTCCATTTTGGAATCAATACTAAGTATTAGTTTCAAGATAGAAGAGCAATAAGGGCTAAGCAATTGGGATTAAGTGGTTTGCCCAGGGTCATACAGCTAGGAAGAAACTGAGGTCAAATTTGAACCTGACACTTCCCATCTCTAGGCCTGGCTCTCACTTCACTGAGCTGTCCAGATGCCCCTGCTAATCATCTTCAAATCAGTACATTGAGCCATAGCATTAAAAATTGAGATACTTCAGAGATTATATAACCCTTCTAAACCCATTTTTCATTTTACAGAAAAATGAACTGAAGCCTAGTTAGGTGAAGTAATTTACCCAGAGGTACACAGGTGATTAATGGTAGAACCATACATTAAATCAAATGACCTGGTTCCCAAATGAATGTGTTTTTCCCTACCCTGTACTGCCTGCTATGTGTCTTATGAACCCCAGCTATATTTATTTTTTGGGATTCCAGACCACTTTCCCACAGGTCCTCATATTGTGTTATGACCAGAGAAATTATGGAAAAAAAGAAAATGAAGAATGTTCCAACATTTTTGGAGGCTTTTGGAAGAGACTTTAACATCTTTAGACCAATGACTCATGGGTCACCTTCCTGCCTGCTTTAAATGCTTTGAATTAATTGATCAATCAACCAAAAAACCACCTGTATTTATTAAACACTTACTATGTGCCTGAAATTGAGCTAGGCACTTGGGATATAAAACCAAATGTGAGACAGTCCCTGTTCTTAGGAGATTGCTACCTTGGACTAAGCATTCTCTGAAGTCATTTCTGATTTTGGGAATCTATGAGTTAACAAATATTTCTTTCTTTCTTTCTTTCTTTCTTTCTTTCTTTCTTTCTTTCTCTCTTCCCCCCTCTCTGTCTCTCTCTTTTTCTCTCTCCTTTCCTTCCTTCTTTCCTTCTTTTTTTTGGGGGGTGGGGACCTGAGTTTGGGTGGTAACCTAGAATGTGCATACTAATGTGATAGAGACTGCATAAGACATGGTCTCTTACTTTTGTGAAACTCACAATCTAGTAGAGAATAAAAGATTGAAAACAGAGAGTATCATAGATTTAGAGTTAGACTAATACCTGAGAGGTAATTTACTCCAAACCCCTTATTTTACAGAGGGAGAAAGAAGGGTCTACAGAGGTGAATGTGTTACCTGGCAAAAAAATAGGTGCTCAATGAATACTTGTTGCCTTGTTCCAATTTGCTCAACAACATGTTGTAAGTAGTAGAACTAGGATTTGATTCCTATTATTTGATTCCTCTTACTGAAGTGAGTTCTTCTAACTTCAAAACCAATGCATTTTTCATTGCACTGCCTCTCCAAAATAATAAAATACCATTGCAAAATAATTGAGTCATTTAATGAGTATTTATTAAAAGATGACCATGTTCCAGGCATGTGCTGTGTTCTAAGACACTGTGCTGTGTCTTGGGACTTCAAAGCCTAACAAAAATATAGTCCCTGTTCTCTTGCTTTCTACTGAGGGGTACATAATATTTACACAGATAATTAAGATAATTCAAGGAGCACTAATTGGTATGGAAATTGGGAAAGGATTCTGGTAGGATATGACGTTGAAATGAGCCTTGATGGAAGTAAAAGATTCTGAGGTAGAGGGGAGGAGGGAGTTTATTCTAAGCATTCAGTGATATTCAGTGTTTAAAGATTTTGGGGGCAAAGACAGGGAAGGCCACGTTTGGTGATCTGCAAGCAGCTCAGTGTGACATGAATATAGACTGTATGAAGCAATATGAATCAAATCTGGTAAGGTAGGTCAGGTCCATACTGTGACAGGCTTCAGATGTCAAAGGTGAGAAGCTTTAATTTTATCCTAGAGGCAACTGGCAGCCTCTGAAGCTTTTGGAGTAGTGGACTGATACGATCAGACCTGTGAAGAAGATGATTATTTTGGTGTCTCTGTGGAGGATGGGTTGGAAAGGGGGGAGTATAGAAGCAGGAGGACCAGTGAGGAAACTGTTGAAATAATCCAGACAGAAGATGATGAGGGCCTAAGCTGGTTACGGTGATGGACTCTGTGAGAAGGAGGACAGATGGCAGAGATGTGATAGACTTGGAATTACAAAGACTTGGCAACTGTTTAGATATGGGAAATGAGGAAGATCCTAGGTGACAAGGGCCAGATGATTAGGACAAAAGATTGCTAGGTGTAAAGTGCTATCATAGCTTCGAATCAGAAAGCTGGATTTAAGCCCCTTGTCTGCTGTTTAGCTGACTTAGTTGTGTGACCTTAGGATAGATACTTGCCTTTTCTAGGCCTTAATATCCTCTACCATAAAATGAAGGGGTTGCACCAAATTATCTCTAGGACCTCTCTGGGCTTTAGCATTTGCATGAGCAGAAGGGCTATGAGGCAGCTAAGTGACTCAATTGATAGAGTTCTGGGTATCAAGTCAGGAAGACCTGTGTTCGAGTCATTTAATCTCTGCCTGCCTCAGTTTTCCTCAATGGTAAAATGAGGATAATGATAGTACCTTACTCCCACTGGTGTTATGAAGATCAAATGACATAATATCTGTAAAGCACTTGACATAATTCCTGGCACATAGTAGGTGCCATATAAATGCTAGCTATTATTATTTTTAGAATTGAGAGGAGTGGAGGAGCATCTAGGTAGCACAGTAGACCAAGTGCCAGGCCAAGACTAAGGAGGATTTGGGTTCAAATCTGGCCTCAGATACTAGTTATGTGAGCCTGGGTTAGTCACTTAACCCCAATTGTCTGGCCCTTATTCTTCTGTCTTAGAGCTGATACTAAGAAAGTAAGGGAAAGGAAGGAAGGAAGGAAGGAAGGAAGGAAGGAAGGAAGGAAGGAAGGAAGGAAGGAAGGAAGGA
>NC_058132.1:591887617-591920821 GCF_016433145.1 Gracilinanus agilis | reverse complement strand
TTCTTTCTCTTCCTTCCTTCCTTCCTTCCTTCCTTCCTTCCTTCCTTCCTTCCTTCCTTCTTTTTATTTCATTCAAGATGAATAAAATGCTTTGGATCATGCCTATTTATTACTTTAAAGATATATCAGATTGAATCCAGCACTCCAATGAATACCTAATTCTTTGACTGTGTTCATCAGACCTCAGGCTAACTTGTGTGCAGTGTAGTCTCACTGAAGGAAAATCTTAAAACCATTCTTTAGGCTAAACTTTCTCATGGGGACCTCATCCTTTATTTCAGAATGCTCTGTCATCTAGATGCTTTAAAACCAAGGCCACCTTCAAGAGCTTCTCGCTTCACAGTGTGGGGAGCAATGGCAAGTCCAGGCTCGATTTCCACCCTAGACTGAATTTGTACCTCCGAACTGTTGCCTCTGTGTTGTTCCAATCGTGATCCCCAAAGCATGATTCCTGATTTGGAGGCCAAGGAAGCAGTGCCTGTCTTAGCACGAGATCTTACGTAAGGGCCTGTGTGTAGAACTGGCAGGAAATAAACATCTTTCCAACTCCCCTGTTTTCAGAGCAATGCTAGAAAATATTTCTGCTGCATGGTGAGTTCCCTTGATTAGGGTCTTGTAGGGCATTTGTTGATTTTGAAATCAGAGCAGCTACGTAAAAAAATCTGCCAAAAGTTTGGGAATGGAGAAAGCAGAATAATATTTTGAGCATAGTGGGTTTTGTGGCTGCTTCATCCCTTCTATAACATCTCAGAATGAGTAGTTGGATTATTTCTGCTCAAATATCCCAAATGACAGAGATCTTATTACCTATCCCAGAAGCCTATTCTAGTTTTTAGACATTCCTAATTGTAAAGGGGGCAGCTAGGTTGTGTAATAGATAAAGGACTTATATCTTAAACCTGCTTGCCTCAGTTTCATCACCTGTAAAGTGAGTTTGGAGAAGGAAGTGACAAACCACTCCCATATCTTACCAAGAAAAATCCGAACAGGGTCATGAAGAATCAGACATGAATGGAAAATGACTGAAGACTTATTAGAGAAGAGAGGCAGCATAATATAGCAGATGGAGAGTCAGCCAAAAATTCAGGAAAATCTGGGTTCATGCTAGTAAATGATTTTTTAGCAAATGTTTAACAACCAGCTCCCTACAGTCAGTTCGAGATGATTCCATCATACCCTTGGTTCAAGTTCTGACTCTGATGTTCTTGCTGCCTGACCTTGGACAATATTTAACCTCTCAGTCAGTCCCCCTAAGCATCTATCTAACACTACACATTGCAAATAAAGGGTCAATCTGTGTTAGAAGAGAAGGTTTTTTCCAATAGTGATGCCCCTATGGCAGTAAGATCAGAGGTCCAAAATTTTTAAAAAAATAATTTCCTTCTTTTTTATTACTTTTTATTTTTTAAACCCTTAACTTCTGTGCATTGGCTCCTAGGTGGAAGAGTGGTAAGGGTAGGCAATGGGGGTCAAGTGACTTGTCCAGGGTCACACAGCTGGGAAGTGTCTGAGGCTGGATTTGAACTTAGGACCTCCCGTTTCTAGGCCTGACTCTCAATCCACTGAGCTACCCAGCTGCCCCCAATTTCCTTCTTATATTAACTGAAATCAGCCTGCCTGTACCTTCTAGTCATTGGCCCTTATTTTAGAGATGAGCAGAATAAGTCTAATTCTACTTTGATACATCTAGGTTCTGTAGGAACCCATGTTGTGAGAATTTTTTCCCTAATGATTGCAACCAATTTCCTCTCATTTTACTGAAGAAAAAAAAAAGCATAGGGCTTTGCACAAAGGAAGAAATGCTTCTTTATTCATTAAAAAGGAAAGTGGGTGGGTATGTAGGGGTGAAGCTAGGTGGCTCAGTGGATAGAGTGCCAGGCCTAGAAACAAGTGGTTCTGAGTTCAAATCTGATCCCAAAACAATTCCTATCTGTGTGACCTTGGGCAAGTTACTTAACTCCCATTGTCTAGCCTTTACTGTACTTCTGCCTTGAAACCAAGCCTTAGTTTCAATTCTAAAACAGAAGGTAAGGATTTTTTTAAAAGGGAAGGTGACCTGGGAATTCAGAAACTTCATAGGGTCATAGATTTAGAGATAGAAAAAACCTCAGAGGTTATCTAATCCAACCTCATTATTTTGCTACTGAGAAACTGAGGTCTGATTGGTAGGAAGTACTGGAGACAGGATTTGAACTCATGTCCTTTGACTTTAGAGCCACTCTAGCCAGCTGCCTCCTTTTCCTTTGAGTAAGCATTATCAGTCCAACCAGTTCTTAAGACATGGTTTCAGGTCCTCTTGTCATCATAGTTACTCTCACCTCTGGAGTTAATCCAACTGTTACTTTCTTGTTAAGTATTTTATGTTTTCCCCAATTACATGTTAAAAACAATTTTTTAACATTAAATTTTTTTTTGAAATTCCAAATTCTCTTTCTCCCCTCTCCTTTCCTTAAAATATAAGCAATCTGATATAGATTTTACATGGGTAATCACGTAAAACATTTCCCCATATTAGTTATCTTGTGGAAGAGATCTGAAATAGAACATGAAGAAAGAAAGTGAAATATATTTTGGTCTTATTTAGATTATCAGCTTTTTTTTCCCTCTGGAGGTGGATGATATTTTTTCAGCATGAGCCATTGGGATTGTCTTGGATCACTGTATTGCTGAGAATAGCTAAATCATTCACAATTGTTCACCATACAATACTGCTGTTGTTGTGTACAATGTTCTTCTGGTTCTGCTCACTTTATTTTACATTAGTTCATGTAAGTCTTTCCAGGATTTTCTGAAGTCTTCTTGCTCATCATTTCTTATTAGCATAATAGTATTCCAAAACAATCATGTATCGCAACTTGTCCAGCCATTTCCAAATTGATGGAGTTACTATTCTTTTAAAGGTCATATCCAGAGCTAGAGAGTATTCCAGATGGGGACTGAGCAGAGCAGAATGCAGTGGGACTGTCACCATTCTGGTTCTAAACACCATATTTCTACTGATGTGGCTTACAATCTCATTAAGCTCTTTTGGCTGGCAAATCTTTTTTTTCCCCTCAGATTTTCCAGTTGATGGGGGGATGCAATGCTATCCTGTCACCTCTTACAATTTCCTGGCAGCCAAGAATTAGGAGCATTTGCCCACCATGCTTTGAAGAAGATCATTCTCTTCTGTCTCCAGTCCAAATGAATCACAGACCAAAATAAAGGTCTGAATTCCAGAGACATAACAATTAATACTGGCTCAAAATGCATGCCGGAAAAGCAGTGAGATGAATTCAGCTGTGAAGGGCAGATGGAAGAACTCTCAGTATCACTCTGGTATGGTAGAAAGTGTGATCGATTGGAGTTAGAGGACCTGTGTTCAAATCTTGGCTATGCTACTTAGGATCTTTGTAACCTCAAGAAATTCATTTATGTTCAGTTTAATCATCAGTTTTCTCATCTGTCAAATGATGGTGTTGTACTAGATGACTTCCAAAATTCCTTCCTGTTCTAAGTAGACAATACAAGACTCTTTTAAGGGGGAATCTTGGAATATGTCAGGGCTGCTACAGAAGAAGCTACAATCAAAGAACAGGGCTGGTATAGGTTAGACTAAGAAGTGTAGTATAGAGAGAGGGGGTCATATAGTTTTTTCTAGCTTTGGCTGAGTTCTCTCTATACTACAGAAGATGAAGCTCACCAAGGTTGTTGTCATGTGAGGCAAATGGCTCAGGGATAGGAGGAAGGAAACATTTGATAGTTTCTTATTTTAACTAATTATTCCAGATCACTAGTTCTAATCTCAGTTATTTCTAGTTTAGCTATCAAGCAAAAAAGTGCTATCAGCATCCTCTAAACTTTGTCACCCTGGGACAAGACTGCAGTTGCCTAGCCCTATTAATAATTTTACTACTTGCTTTTCTTTCCTGGGAATTTGAAGGCACTTTTCATATACTATGCTAGATTTTGCGAGGGCAAAAAGGAGTGAATCGCCTACTTTGGATTGGGTCTCCTTTTGTGGTACAGAAAGAGGTAACATCAATCATAATCTCAGATTGTTACTATAGCTCCAAGAAGCTAACTTCTCTCTGACAGGATCAGATCCATAATGATATTAATCTTACCTATTACTCTTGGTGTCTAGATCATTCTAGTCTAGACCAATCTTTAATTGGAGATTATCACTGTTGTTTTCAAAGTACAGTTTGAAGGAGAAGAGAGCCATAGGGAGATAAAATAACTCATCTAGAGTCACTCAGCTAGGGAATCCTCCAGAGTTTTTAACACTATGATGCCCGTCTAGTGGGACCTGACTTCCTCTCTTCCCCACCTTATTCCCCTGTTCCTGCAGAAATGTAGGTGAGCCTCTCTAGAGTACCCTCTTTCTTGATTTGACTGACCTAGAAGGTAGAACATCATCTGTGCCACAGCCAAAATCCACAAGAATTCCTAGTTACAGCTTTATTCCTACAAGACTCCAGTCCTAGGAAGGAGAAAAAAAAACCAGAAACTATAAGAGAATAATGGCAGCATGCACCATCTTTGTTTTCTCTCTTATCTTAGCACAGTCCTCTCTGGGTGAATATAACAAATCTTGTGGGTCCCTTCCTCTTCCCCATTACTCACTACTCAGCAAGAAAGAACTTCAAGAATAAAGCATTGGTTCTATCATCATGGGTAGCCACATACAAATTCTTTTGTGCTAAACCTCATTATTTTTTTGTCTGCCCGTGAATTTCACTGAAGCGGAGGATTTCATTCCCTGCGGTTTGCACAGGACTTTTTACTAGGATGAGTGGGCTCAGTAAATAGGAAAGGAGGAGATGGAAAGTGACTAAGCTACCCTCTGCTGTGATTTTCAATGGGGACATACATGTGTACAACCAATGGGAGAATTTGGCTTCCAGAGTACAAAGACTCACTCAAAAAGAAGCTCTTTGTAGCCATTCTCCCTGATCAATCTCCCTCTTGAATGTAGACATTATTCTAATGATCCAGTTTCAGTTCCACTTCCTTTTTCTCTCTCAAGGGATCCGCAAGATTTCAGGTTTATGTGGAACAATATAGTTGGAGCTAGAGAAGTCTGGTCATTAATATGACCATCTTCAGGACTCTTGGGTATAGACTGGGGATGGAGAGTTTGAGTTGAGATGACGACCAAGAGATTTATTAGGAAAAGAGCACTTTAAACCAAATCAATAGACATCCCTCCATGACCCTACCCTTTCCCTTCATCAGGTAGAATATGCTATTAAAGACACAAGCACCAATGAAAAACACTCATCTTTAATATGATTATGTTGAATAACTATCCTTGGGTATTACACCTCCAGCAGGAAGCATGTAAAGTCTAGGGAGTTCTGGCCAGGAATTAATGACAAAATAAGTGCCTCCCTCCTCCCCAGGGCACTGGAGCCCAGAGATTATTGGATGCCAAGTGCTTACCAGCCCAAGGACATGCCTGCCCAAGTCCTGGCCAGGGAGCAGCCTCCCTAGAGATGGAAAGCAAACAAGCTTTAAATGACAAAAGCAAACAGAGGCTCTGGTGAGTTCCCAGGAAGAGTCAGGACAGGGATTCCTCTTCACATTAGCTACGTGAGACAAACAACTTACTCTCCACACTGTGTGGAGGAGCTGAGGAACACTGGAAAAAAATAGTAGTGAGTCAGGCCTCGAGAATTTCAGTTTCAACAAGCATGCCATAATGGGCCATTTAATTATACCTGTTACCTTCCATGAAAAGGTCACTCACTCTGTAGTAAATTATTAACTGCTGGCTGCTGCATGTTCTGTTCTGATTTCTAGCACTCTGTAATTTCGCAGGAAAACTATGGGGTGTCTAGATTTTTTATGGCACGTTGGCCCCTTTTGTGGCAAGTTTAATGATGTGGGCTTCCCCCACTGCCATCCCCCTCCCCCTGTTCTTGGGTCACTTGTACCAGTTATATCCAAAACTGCGTTGCTGTACGACTTGGGAGATGGGATGTCTGGAACACCACTGCATGGGCACTGTGGTTATCATTAAGGGAGGAGGTGAGGAGCCTGTGTTGCCATACACACCAGTTCAGAGAAGGTTCTGCTCTCTTCTTCTGGGTATCAGTCTGCTGTCATCAGCCATCAGTGTGGTCCAGAAGGACAAGAAAGGACACTTCTCACGGCAATCAGGGCTGCTCATGGATAGGCTGATGGAGTCATGGGAAAGAAGCAGGCTGCACAGCCTTGTTTTTTTCCCCCTAAAACCAATCCATAGTTGTTTCCTTTATTCAAAAGTAAAGTGGAAGTGGAGTATTGAGTAGTGGAAAGAAATCTGGATTAGGCATTGAATTGATTGTGGTTCTTTTAAAAAAATTGTATATTTAAAAAATTTTGAATATTTGAATAAGATGAACATTATTATACACAAAACAGTCCAGAAAAAGAAGATTGCATATGCAGCCATGAAGCTGGTAGAGCCTGCATCTCTCCCAATCACACAACAAATTCAATATGTTATTTTCAAATCTGTCTTGCTTGTCTATTCCCATTGACCTTCCTTCTGTTCTCTTCTGTGTGTTTAAACATGATTTTTCATCCTTCTTACATTTTTTCTTTTTCATTTTGGTAACAACACTCCTACTCCCTCGAATTCCCCCCTCCTCCAAAGGAAGAGAAAGGAAAAAAAAGATATTTTGTCAAATAGGTGGAGTTGAGTAAAATAAATCTTCACATCGGCCTTGTTCAGAAGTATTTGTCTCATTCTGCTCCTTGAGTTCATCATCTTATTACCTGGTAGGTCACATGACTGGTCATTGAATTGATCAGAGATCTTAAGGCCTATTTAGTTGTTTTTCTTAAAATGTTGTTATGGTGTAAGTTGATCTCCAGGTTCTGTTTACTTCACATAAGTTTGCATAAGTCTTCCCAGGTTTATCAGAAACCATCCCTTTCATCTTTTTTATGCCACAAAAATATTCATTTACATTTTATACCATAATTTATTCAGCCATTCTCTAAGAGATGACCATCTCCTTAGTTTCCAGTTTGAAAAGTTGCTATCGATATTTTCATACCTATGGGTTCTCTTTATCATAGATGGGACAAAAGAGCATGCACAGTTTGATGACCTTAAAATTATAATTTCAAATTTCTCTGCAGAATTACTAGACCAATTCATAGCCTCATCAATAGAATATTAGCATCCTTATTTGTCAACAGCCACTCCACCGATTGTGATTTTCTTTTTTCGACCTGTTGTCAATCTCATGCTTTTGAGGTGGGACTCCAGAGGTGATGTATTAAATTTCTCTAATCATTTGCTAGTGCTTTTCCTCTGAGATGATCTCTAATTTATTCTCTTCTTGGCTTCTTTGTACATAACTGTTTGCACATTGTCTCACCCAATAGACTGGGAGTTCCATGGGAGAAGGGATTGTTCTTTGTCTTTTTTGCATCCCTAGAACTTAGTAGAGTATTTAATAAATTCTTGTTCATTTGATTTGGACCATTTTTATATGTCTATTGATAGCTTGCTCTTATTCTTTTAGGAACTGTTGGCTTATATCCTTTGATATCTATTTGGTAATGCTGTTTGTTCTTAAATGTTTGAATTAGTTTCTGATATCTATCTTAGTCATTAGACCTTGATTAGAGAAATTTTCTCCAAAGATTTTTTTCCCTGAGTCAACTATTTCCCGTCTCATTTTAACTACATTGTTTTGTGTGTGTGTTCGTGTGTGTGAACATGTACAAAAGCATTTTAATTTCATCCAATCAAATTGCCCATTTTATCTTCTGTGATGTTCTCTAATCCTTATTTGGTCATGAACTCCTTCCCTATACAGTTGCAATAGATATTTTTCCTTGTTCTTCCAATCTGTTTATGATATAATACTTTCTAGTTCTCATTTATTGATTTGGAGCTAATCTTGGTACATGGTGTGAGATATCTACTAGACTGTTTGTGCCTTTGGTTCTAATCTCAGCACTCCAATAAACCTACTGTATGACCTGGGACAACTTGTTTCAATCATCTAGACTTTGGTTTTATCGCCTGTACTAACGTTAGAGCAGGGTGGATTGGATAACTCCCAATTTTAATATCCAGAGTCTGAATTGATTCCCAAACTTTGGGCAGATCCATAATTAGGACAAGGCAACATGGGTCTTTTCTCTAAAGCACCAAAATTTAGAGGGCATTGAAAACCCTCTAACAGTTTAGGAATGATTGAACTTGGTATCTAATAAACAAGAATAACTAGTTAAGATGGGAAACTACTAGATGGCGATCTCAGATGTTCCTGTTTTCCAGGCTCCAGTCCCGACAATGTACTAAGGTCTTTGGCCATGGAGGATTCTAGGGTCTCCAAATTTCTCCTGTGATTCAGTATCTTGGGGTTTTCCTTGCTTCAGAAATTTGTCTTAAAAAAGTGTTACTTATAATTTAAAGTGTTACTTATAATAGTTATCCCCGATATGTTTTTCACTCTTTCCCCCAGGTATAAATTGACTAGTTATATCTCTATTGAGAAAGGGGGTGATTGGGGGCCACAGATATGTCCATATTCAGTGATGCATTTTCTCAATTATAGTGAACAGTACAATACAGCAGCTATTAGTGGGGGACCGAATACATTTTTTAAGCATTAAAAAGAGACTCTCCTACTAAAAAAGGTTGAGAATCCTTGAATTTGAGACAGGGAGCTACCAGGAATATATGAACCATATAAAAATTGCTTCATTTCTTCACTATTCTTTGTTTTTGTAGACATAGTTCAAATGCACATTGGGCTCCTTAAAGGAAGAGATTTGTCTTATTTACTTATGTATATATTCCTAAGTACCTAGGGCCTATGACATAGTCACTAATATTTGTTAAATGAACATATAAATGAATGAATTTCTTAAAGAAATTATATATTTTTAGGGGTCAACTAGGTCGCTCAATGGGTAGAGAGTCAGGTTTAGAGATAGGAAGTCATGGGTTCAAATCTGTCCTCAGACATACCCTAGCTATATGACCCTGAGCAAGTCATTTAACCCCAATTGCGAGCCATTCTTTTGCCTTGGTATACTTAGTATCACATCTAAGATAGAAGATAAAGATTGTTTTAAAAAAATTACTTATTTAAACAAAAAAGGGAAAGAAGAACATTGGAGGTAAGTCTAATTGTCCAAGTTCCTAGGAGGTCTGAAGGTTCAGCTTGTAAAAAGGAATATCTAAGGACAGCCAGGGAAAATGGGAACCTCTATTGGCTTCTTTGTCCCACTACTTCCAACTCAAGCTCTTTTATAATATCTATACTATTCCCTTTGTCACTTTGACAGGCAACAAAACAGAATCTTGGACAAGTGAGGAGTATCCTGAGAAAAAGATGAGTGTGGGAATAGAGTAGAGGGAGGGAAAAGATCATTAAGAAAATAGGAATAGACTTTCCTGGATAATACTTTCTCCTCTCCTATACCATGAACAATTCTGAATGTCTAGTACTCGGAAGAAAAGGCTCCAGGTGTTTGCTTATTAAGCATTTGGTGAAGGTCACCTCTGGATACCTGAAAATTGCTGATTTAGTACTTAAGTGATTACTAGCTTTTAGCTACAATTCTGAATTCATTATTCAGCTTCTGAGGATCAAATATTTCTGCCAGGTCTTCATGGCTATTTTATGATGGAGGGAGTAAGAAAAAATCTAGTCATCCTTGATAAATTCGTCTCTCCAGACCTAGGTCAAGCACAACCAGATGGCTCAGTGAACTGCTGGATGTGCCTCTACCAGCGATATCTGAAAGATTTGGAGAGTAGGAAAGGTGGCAGGAATGGCCTAGAGAGGGTCAAATGTTATCCTGATTTTTGAGAAAGAAAGAAAGAGGGAGAGAGAGGGAGAGAGAAAGAAAGAAGGAAACAAAGAGACAGAAAGACAGAAATGAGAGAGAGAAAAGGGGAGTGATAGGAAGAAAAGGAGAGAAAGTAAGGGAGACAGATTGAGAGAGACACACACAGAGACACACACACACACACACACACACATACACACACACACACAGAAAGAGAGGAGAGGAGAGAATTTCTTTGCTGATTCCAAGTGAATACAAATTCAAAATAGAGACATTCTAATGGGGGGAAGATGACAGCTATGGTGGAGTAGTAGCCAGGGGAAAATATTGTGCTTTGTGATGTTCTAGGGATGGATGGTAGGTAAAGCCACTGGATGATCAATTGATTTGTCTACAGTTTCCATAGCAAAAGGTAGAAGGCTGGGGAGGAGGACCAGGAGCCATGATAGGGAGATAATCTGTAAAGCATGGTAAAAAGGGAGAAGAGAGAATCCTGAAGTTCAATGGTCTTTAAGGTAGATCCTTCCATGAATCTCTCTGGCCAGAAGCTTAGTACCAAACTCACATCAGAAGAACAATCATGACTGTGTATAACCTCATGTTATTCATTTATAGTCTCTGGGTCTTTCCAGGTCTCCTGATTCTCATTACAACATGCCCTTACATCTTTCATCTCACCTGTAGCTACCTGCTTCCCCCTTTATGGTTCTCAAAATTAACCAATAGAAACCCATAAGGGATCTATTCAGCAATTTCTCTTTTGCATTACAATCTCTGATTGATGTGAAATTTCCTCCAGGATTGATGATGGAAAGTAATGTGACTATATTTGTACAGGCCTCCAAAAGTATTATTATGTACCGAGTGTTCCCATCTCCAACTACACAAAAAGAAAAATAAAATCATTCTGAAACCTGTATTTTCTCTTTGCACCATCTCCATCCTCAAAGGTAACCCTGGGTAGAAGCTGACCCTAAAATCAGAAGTGTTTCTTCCTCTTAGATAAGGAATCCTGCATCACTTCCTAGGGCATTATTGACACTCTCTGGTGGCCACAGGGTTCCACATTGAGAGAGCAGCTGAAGAGAAGTCACTTTCGTCTGTTTACAATTTGTTTTTTTCCATAAACCTTTCAAATGGAAAGCATTATGAAAAAAAAGAAGAATGATGTCAATGATGAGTGTCCCTCTCCCCTCAGCTCCCCACCCCCCCACCCAAAGAAATAAGAATACCATTTCTGAGAACTCTGTTTCCCTTCAAGGGTTCATATTCTCTTTTCTTGTAATCTAGTTTAAGAGGCTTATGCATTGCTTTGCCAATTGGTTCCAGTATTTGGGTAGTAGTTTTGACATCACTCTGAGGGATTAGCTTTTGTTACCTAGAGTTCAGATACTTCTTAAGGCCTCAGTTTCTTGGACTTCTTTGTGAAATCTCTTCTGGGAGCACTGAAAATGTATCAAAGGCACAATTACTCTGTTATTTATTTCACTGAGTTAAGTTAAAGTTTTATGGCTCAGTAGGTAAAAGGAACATATGCTTTGAGGGGATTGGAAAGCATTTTAAACTTATCTAAAGTTATATGCGGCTTCTGTAATGGAAGTGGGGGTGCTGAGAAGAGGAGGGGATACAGTGAAGTCTGTTAGGAAAGAGTCATGGTCTATGAATTTAATCTCTCTCCAGTTAGGATAAATGTTGCTCTTTCCATCCCTAGCATTCTCTGGAATTTTTGTTCCTAGACATTCTTGATGTCCCTTTTTAACTAATGCCCAGATAATGGTTATTCATTATAGAGAGGAATATGTCCCAAAACACCCTGAAAAAGGCACTCACTTTTTTCTCATGGGTAAACAGAACTTACATAGTGGTGTTTTTTCTCTGGAAAGTAAGATAGGGCACTGTTTTTTTTTTTGCAGAATCATGAGTTGGAAGGTACTTTGGAGGGTATTGGATCCAACTGGCACCTGACTCTTATACATCATAACCAACAAGTAGTCATTTCAGGCTTGATCTGAAGATCTCTTATAAGGAGGAGCCCACTACTACTTCTAGTGGCAACATATTCCATTTTTCAACAGCACTACATATTAGGAAAATTTTCCTGGCATCAACTCTAAATCTGTGTCTCTATCACTTCTACTCATCATCAGCTCTCTGGGGCTAACAGACCCCCCCTGCCCCCCCAAATGAATTCTTCTTTTACCCTGTAGTCCTTCAAATACTTGGCTAGAACTACCCTGCCCTTCTTTCTTACCATACTCCATCTTCTTTGATCTATCCACAGTTCTTTTTATTCCTATATCTATTTAGGCACTCTTTATCTTATCAATGTCCTTCATAAAATATGGCATCAGAACCATAGTTAAAGAGCACTTTAGCTGTAGACTGATCTGGGCAGAGTACAATGGAATTGCCACCTCTTTATTCCTTGACACAAGTTGCCTCTCTGAATGCACTTCAAGATTATATTCACTTTTGTTGCCATATCACCATTTTGAATCATCATGACTTTATAGTCTACCATAATCTGGAATTTCTTTCAGATAAGCTTCCATGATAACTTTCTCTCTCTAATCCCATTGAAAAGAGCCGTTTGGACTTTTGTAATACAGCATCCTTTTGCTTCTAACTTTCCATTGGTTTAAGTCTTTCTGATCATTTCCCTCCTTTCCTTTTGCTGGTTTCACTCTGGTCCTGGTTGGTGATAGATCCACAGAAAAGCCTTGCTAGAAGATGAGGCCAAAAGCACTTTTTGTAATATTCCCTGTCAAGCATCTTCTAGGCTAGTTAGTACACAACAGTAACATTGGGAGGCAGGAGGTGATTGATGGTGAGCAGAGCAAGAGGAGAACCATTTGAAATCAAAAGAGCCATTCATTAAAGGAACTAACCCAAGTAAGCAAGCAGGCACCAGAGGCAGGAGGCACTTTAAACTTCTAGAATAGTGTGGTAGAATTAGGATCCAATTATAAATAAAACATAGAAATGAAATCTAAGACCTGGAAACAGTTGAAGATGGGTATCCAAACAGGCTTGAGTTTATAAAAAGAGATATACTTCCCACTCAATTTGCTCAGCATAGAAATTAGATTAGACTGCTTTTGAGTCTAGTACATATAAATGTAGGATATTCTGAATGAGCCCCAGCTATGGACAGCTCCTAGCCATCACCATCATGGTAGATGTGCTTTATCATAGGAACAAATTATCTTGTGTAGGGAAAGGATTTAATTCTATAATAAAATCTATCAGCAATTCTTTGGAGGAACAAATAGCTTGAAATTAGATCAGGCCAAAATAGTAAAATCAATTAATTATGTTATAAATGAAGAAGAATTTACTGATTTTAAGTACAATGTATAAGTACAATAGGGCATCTTCCCAAGGAATACTGTTAAATTTTTCTTCTAAATATATATTTTTGAACCCTTACCTTCTTCCCTAGTAAAAATTCTAAGACAGAAGGGCAAGGGCTAGGCAAGTGAGGGTGTAAGTGACTTGCCTACTTGCACATCAAGGAAATGTCTGAGGCCAGATCTGAACCTAGAACTTCCATCTCCAAGCCCGGCATTCAACCCATTGTGCCACCTAGCTGCTCCATCTTCTAAATATTTTTAAGAATAGGGCATTAAATGGTTATTTTGGGGGACATAATAATCTTCACTCCATAGTGTCATCATGAGGAAAGCACTATTTAATACATGACATGCTAGATTAGTAGGAAAGATTATTTCAACTTCAAGCTTCATGAGGGCAGGGTTGTTTTCATGTTAGCACCTAGTAATCAATAAAAGGCTGTTGATTGATTGATTGATGAATGTTGTTCTTTAGAATTAGAATTTTAGAATCTAAAAAAACAGAATCAAGAAAATTGTATTTTCTGGAATAGGCAGTATGACACAGGGAGAAGAGTTTTTAAAGGATCTGGGTTCAGATCTCACCTCTAACTCTTAATATTGGCAAATCACTGCACCTGTTTCCTCATCTGTAAAATGAGGGTAGGGATTGAACTAGATCAAGGGTTTTTAACCTGGTGTCCATTAACTCATTAATTTTTTTTTTTGCTTTATAATACCTTTCTTTAAAATTTTTTATCCACCCTATATTATTTTTTTAGAATATTAAACCACGGTTACATGATTCATGTTCTCTTACCTCCCCTCTTCTTTCCCCCATCCTGGAGCTGACAAGCAATTCCACTGGTTTATATATGTCTTGTTACTCAAAACCTATTTCCATATTATTCATATTTGTAATAAAGTAATCTTTTAAAAACCATCTAAAATCATATTCCCAATAACCAAGTGATATCATATGTTTTTCTTCTGCATTTATGCTCCTATAGTTCTTTCTCTAGATGGGAATAGCATTCTTTTTCATAAGTTCCACAGGATTGTTCTTGATCATTGTATTACCATTAGTCTATTACATTTGATTGTCCCACAATATTTCAGTCACTGAGTGCAGTGTTCTCCCGGTTCTGCTCATTTTGTCCATATCAGTTCATGGAGGTCTTTCCAGTTCATATAGAAATTAAGCAGTTCATCATTCCTTATAAGCCAAATAGTATTCTATCCCCATCATCTACCACAATTTGTTCAGCCATTCCCCAATCAAGGGACGCCCCCCCCATTTTCCAATTTTTGCCACCATAAAAAGCGCAGCTATAAATTAAAAAAAAATTTTGGGATGACTAAATTTCATTATAATATGGTTTCCTTTGTAAATCTATGTATTTGACTTTAATGCATTTAAAAATAGTGTCCTGAGAAAAGGTCCACAGATTGCATTAGACTGCATAAATGTCAAGAACTGACAACCTCAATGGTCTCTGAGGTTCCTCCCAGCTGTAAGTTAATGACCTTGTGATGCACCAAATTGCGGATTTCATAACTTATTTCTCCAGTAGGTTCATCTGTTGGCACAATATTTTCTTCAAGGAACATTTTAAGGAACCATTTTCTTCATTGTTTACATCAGTTTTCCCAAGGGAAATTTAGGAAATAAAAACAACATGTTTTTCCTATCTAGATGGAGGTCTGCACTAAACACAAAACTCACTAAGAGTAAAGGGTGCCCAGCTACAGAAGGAAAAAATAAACAAGAAGTAATGCTTATATTTGGCCTAAGCCAAATGGAACATGGTGTTCAGAAGTTTCAAATTAAGTTCCAAAATTAGAACCAAATTTGGCAAAATACATTCTTCCGCCCCATTAGGAATCTTATCAACTGAACGTCAGTGCTGGCTGCCTGTCTCCATGATTCATTTCAGTAGCTCTCAGGAGGCCTGAAGGCCTGACCTCATGAGGCTCTTGACCAGGCCTAGTGCTGATGATTTCCCAATGGTCATTGCCAAATCCATGTCTCTTCTTAGAAGGGAACCAGGCAGAACAAAGCTATGTAAGTGCATGGCCTACCCATCTTTCAAGGCTCATCTCAAGGTCAGCCTCCTCCATCTGTGGCATCTGACCTTCTGCAAGGCACTCACCAACACATTGAACAGATGGCATCCTATAAATTATATCTAGTTGCCCAGACATTAGATCATTCAATGCCTGCATCTCCATATCTGACTTATAACCTTCAAGGGAACATAGGATCATAGATTTAGATTTTAATTCACTTAATAATAATGTTCTGAGAAGAGGTCCATAGATTATACTAGATTGCAAAAAGGGTCCGTGATACATAAAAGATTAAGAACCAGTGGCCTAGAAGGTCTTTGAGGTCTTTCCTGGCTTTAAATGAATGGTTCTATGATATACTAAATTGTGGGCTTCATGCTTCATTTCTATACCAGGTTCCTACATTGACATAATATTTAGAACTTGAAGGGACCTTTGAAGTAGAGTTCAACCCTGTCATTTTATAGGAGGCACAGAGGGGCTGTGACTTCCCCAGCATCACCCAACTAGCAAACATCAAGATTGGATTAGACTGCACATTTCCCTGACTTTATCCATGAGCTGATTGAAATATTCAGGGAAGACTATTACCTATCGTGGGAGGACTTGCTGAGTTCTTTTCAGGGCTTCTTTTCTTTTTTGGTGTCCAAATGCCACCCCAATCTCTCCTGTGACTCCAAGAAACTGTAGGTTACACAGCATCTATACCTTGGGACCCCATCTTAGCAGTCAGGCTAAACCAGGTTGAGCATAACCAACAGACCTCAATCCCTTCTAATCTGGGCAGAAGGAATAGATAAGAACAATTTGTTCCCATGGCCATGAAGGCAGCAGAAGTGTGGGCTCTGTGGAGCTTTAAGGTTAGACATCAAAGAAGCCAAGGACATCTACTGCATCTCAAGTCATCACCAGTTGTCTTGACTTTTATCTTGCTATCAGACTCCAATGGCTCTCAAAGAAAGTGAAGTCTATGATTTTGTGCAGCTCTGACTCACAAATCCAATTTATGCACAAGTTAAAAGACATCACCATTGATGTCATTTGGCTCCTCTTCAAGGATGAAGGACAACCATCCATGACACAATTTTGCTTCTCTTTCTTTGACTGGTCCCAGAGCTTTTGGAATCATTGGGTGACATTCTCTGGCTCATTCATTGCTGTATAGAGTAGGAATAGATCTGGTGGTAATTCAGAGAAAATCCCATTCCATTGCATTCTTTGGACAGGCATTATGGTGTAGCTTAATGAACACTGGCTCTGGAGCCAAAAGTCCTTCATTCAAGCATTGGGCAAATGATTTTTCTTTAAGTCTGAGTTTCCTCATCTACAGAATGAGAATAATAATAGTTATACCATTTTCCTAATAGAATTATGAGGAAAGTTCTTTATAAACCTAAATTACTGCATAAATATCAATTATCAGTATCATAGTGATGTTATTTTACATGATTACTTGCCATTTGACTGAAGTATCATTACAAGTGAAGAATGGGCAGTCATGCATTTCAGGAGGCTAATAAATGGACCTAGAGATTCTCAGGAAAGGGGCCCTGGTGGGGGTGAGGGATGCAACCTGAGAAATTGAAAAAAAATACTTTTAATAATCTTAAGTTGTTTATCACTTTAGGTTATATAACACTCCTGACTTGTGGGGAAGACTAGTCTGAAATCAGTATGAAATTTGAAAGAGGGAATTTAAAGGTTATATAGTGGATAGAGAGCTAGACCCTGGAATCAAGAAGATGAGTTTAAATTAAGCCTCAGATACTTGCTAGCTATGTGACCCTGGGCAAGTCACTTATCCATGTTTGCCTCAGTTTTCTCATCTGTAAAATGAACTGAAGAAGGAAATGGTAAACCATTCCATTATCTTTGCCAAGAAAACCCTAAATAAAGTCACAAAGGGTCAGATACAACTAAAATGACTGAAGAACAACATGTGCAGATGTCCAGGCCAAGATTATCAAACTCTTCTATCCCCTCAGTCTCCTCTTATTTCCTCAGTTTAACATTTATCTGATTTATGATCAGAAACTTATTTTAGTTCATAGTTTTTATCTTTCTCCCTTCCCCTCCCTTCCTCTTATTCAGGTATGTAACCCCAGGGCTCTACTTCCTCAAATGGAAAAGTTGTTGAATTATACTATATAATACAAAAATGAAGCAACTGCTTTTAGTTTCTAACTTGTCACTCCTTTATTCCAAGAAAATTACAAAGTCTTGTTTAATAAAATCTAAAATTCTGGGGGCACCTGGGTGGCTCAGTGGATTGAGAGTCAGGTCCAGAGATGGGAGGTCCTGGGTTTAGATCTGGCCTCAGACACTTTCTAGCTATGTAACCCTGGGCAGGTCATTTGACCCACATTGCCTAGTCCTTACCACTCTTCTTCCTTAGAACCAATACCCAGTATTGATTCTAAGACAGAAGGTTAAGGGTTTAAAAAAAAAAGAAGAAAAAAAAAGAAAATCTAAAATTCTAATGATCTCAATGATACTCTTTTCTTCCTCTTTCCTCTTCTTCCAAAAAAACAAATCATAGCTTGGGTTTTCTCTTTTTCTATATAGATCTCACAATATTTAATCATATTGAGTTTGAAGTCCTTTAAAACACTAATATCTTTTCTTTTTGTAGTATTTTTTTCGATATTTTCCCCAACTACACAAAGAAACAATTTTTAACATTTTTCTCTTACATTTTATGATCCAAATTCTCTCCTTTTCTCCCCTCTCCTCTTCCTTAGATGGGAAGTAATCTGATACAAGTTATGCATGTGCTATCATGCAAAACATATTTCTGTATTTATCTTGTGAAAGAAGACACACAGCACACATACAAGAAAAAATTCCTGAAGGAAATAAAATGAAAAATTGTATGCATCAAGCTGCATTCAGATCCAATTAGTTCCTTCTGTAGCAGTGGATACCATTTTTCATGCTTGATCCCTTGCAGTTGTCTTGTATCCTTGCATTGCTGATAATAGTTAAGTCTTTCACAGTTGATCATTGTAGTTTATTACTGTTACTGTGTATAGTGTTCTCCTAGTTCTGCTCACTTCACTTTGTATCAATTCACACAAGTGTTTCGAGGTTTCTCTGAAATGATCCTATTCTTTATTTCTTATGACACAATAATATTCCATCACAATCATATGCTACAGCTTCTCAAGCTAGTCCCCAACTGATGAACATCCTTTCAATTTCCAATTCTTTGTCACTACAAATAAAAAAAAACTTGTTATAAATATGGTACCAAATAGGTCCTTTCTTCCTTGCTTTGATCTCTAAGATACAGACCTACTAGTGGTATTGCTAGGTCAAAGGGTATGTGCAGTTTTATAGCCCTTTGGGTGCGGTTCCAAATTGCTCTCCAGAATAATTGAATCAGTTCATAACTCCACCAACAGAAAACACCAATATCTTTTTGAAGATAATAGGGCTGTAAGGACCTTTTAGAGCACTCACTCCAATGTTCCCATTTTATAGTTCAAAGAAATGCAATAACTTAAGTGGGTCAAAAAGGTAATAAGTAACGAAGCCAAGATTTTCAGACCCAGTTCTTCTGACCTTGTACCCAGTGTACTGCCCTTTATAACACACTGCTTCACTTGAACTATTATCTAGCATCCTATAATTGTGCCATTGATTTCTTAAACCATATGGGAATTTTCACTTGTCCCTATTAGACTTATTCCAAATAAATTTCTTATTCTTAGAATCCATCCGTCATCTTAGCCTGTCACAATCTTTTTTTGGATTCTAACTCTGCCATCCGAGTGTCATCCAAGAATCCCATGTGCACTCAGGACACCCAGGATCTTCCTCTGGATATTTCTGTAAAGGACTGATCCCAAATGGAATCGTTTAAAGCAGTGCTTCCCCCAGGCAGGCTGAAGGCTGCCAGTTTGGCACTTTCTTCTTTCAGTGGAATCTGGCTCTGTCATAAATCACACTGTGTTTGGGAACACAGTATTCTTAATATTTTCCCAATACTAAACCATAATCAGCCTGTCTCAAAGGTGAGGGAGCTGATGGTATAATGAAAGGAGTACTAAGTAGATACTCCAAGGCTAAAGGTTAGCAGGCAGCCTGGTTTATACAGTGAATATACATCCTTATGTCAATTCAATTAATTAGGGCAGATATCATTGTCAAGCATTGGTACTCTGGAATCCTGTTGCCCCAGAAGACAATTAAGTGGCTGCAGACAGTAGTCCAAAGCCTTTCAGAATTATTTTCCTTGTTATTTTTATATTTTTGCATTTTCACTAGGCTCATACCTGACCCACCAGTCTGTCTTGCATCTCTCAGAGGACTTTGGTCTCTGGTTGTCCAATTCAGCATTTTCTACTAATTAGAATTTCTTCCTTTTTTTTTTTTTTTTTTTGAAAGAAGTGACTGAAAAGAAAGCTTGTAGAAGTCACTTAAGGGTAGGAGGAAAGTTAACTTGACCTCATGCTTTTCCAGGGTAAGGTGGGTTCAGGGTGAAACAAACGATGACATTTCATGGAAAGCAGCCATGTTTTATTCTTCTGACTATGGCCAAGCCAGTAGGACTGAGAGCACAGTGTTCCCGACAACAGACTTGACAATAACATTGTCTGTTTTACTTCCAAAATTGAAAGTCGTTTCTCTGCTTGAGAGGGAGAGCTTTCTTCCCAACCCACAGGACGTGACAGCTGGAAGTAGCTTCTGAGCCAAGGGAATGCCTGTCTCCATCAGAGGGATTTGCCAGGAAAGACCACCTGGTAGGAATGATCAGTTAACGCTGAACAGCCCTCTCTCATCTTGGAGCATCCTCTCTCTTTTGGGCTTTTGCTGAATGGGCAGAATTTCAGTCCCAGAGCTTTCTTTTTCTTATTTTTCATCCTGAACCTTGACTACAATGAGCCCCAAAGCTTTGGGCTCTTTCACAGAAATTCAGGTCTGGAGCCAGCTGCCTTTTTTGAGTCCTCTGTTCACACCAGTGAGAATGGTTTACTTTTCTTCATACATCCTCAGATGCTTCAGGTCAGCTAGAGATAGGTGGTAAGGCAAGGGAGTAAATGATGTTCTGATGGAGAAACAGACAACTCACAGATAGCTAACCTTTCAAGAAAAGGGGGTAGGGACTCGGAGGCAGTCGACATTTAATACAAGGTTATAAACTTTTGGCAGTATCAAGTGCTATAGAAATATTAAAGATGGGAGAAAAACTGGCATAAACTAGCACACTTCCTTTTTTAGTCAATGATGGACTGTTGTATGGATATGTTCAACCCTGCACTCAACCTGAGAGAGACCTCAAGGAATGAAAAGATACTGGCTATGGAAGACCCCACAAATTAAGAAATAGAATAGGAAGAAGAAAGGCAGGACAAACTAAAATGAATATCTAGAAACCTTCCCTAGATGTCAAATGGGTAGGAAGCATTTTGTAAGATCAATTTGTAAATTAGTAGTTTGAATTTGGATCATATTTTCCTAAATGACTAACATTTTAAATTCTAGATTCTCAGAGTTGAAAAGATTCAAGGGAAGCTAGGTGGCTCAGGATAGAGATCCAGGCCTGGAGACAGGAGGTCTTGGGTTCAAATTTGGCTTCAGACACTTCCACCTGGATTCCACCAACAGATGTTAGTTCTCCTTTTTAATACTCCTTTTTAATTAATTCTCCTAATTAATACTAATCATACTCTTTCACAGATCTGATAACCATATAATCTGTGTCCTTATTCATATCACAGATAAAAATATTCACCAATGCAAAACCAGGTGCATATCATTAAAACACTTTAATAAAAATCTCCTTCCAGGTTGACTTTGTAAGGACGGGATTTGTGCAAGGGCGGGTGGGACAAGAGGAGCCTTGTACAAATCCCATCCTTACAACTTTGATCCATTAACTTCTATTTTAAAGTAGTACAACATGGTGAATAGTGGAGTGGAATTAAAAAAACCTAGGTTCAAATCCTACCTCAAACACTGTCTTACAGAATGAAACTGGAGAAGTTACAACCTTTTGAGGCCTCAATTTCCTCATCTCTAAAATGGTGATGACTATATTCTCTACCTCACAGGCTTGTTGTAAGGATCAAATGAAATAATACAAACTTTAAAACACTTAATAAATGTAAATTATTATTGTTGTTATTGTTATTGTAATTTGGGTTCAGTAGTTCAGTCAATTCTGAATTCACCAAATTATGCTCATGTCATTTGTTGTTGTTCAATCTTTTTTTAGATGTATCTAACTCTTCATGATCCATTTGGGGCTTTCTTGGCAAAGATACTGAAATGATTTACCATTTCTTCTCTATCTCATTTTACAGATTAGGAACCTGAGGCAAACTGGGTCAAGTCACTTGCCCATGGTTGCCCAGATAATAAATGTCTTAAGCCAGATTTGAACTCATGAATAGGAGTCTTCTAGATTCCTGATCTGCTACTCTATCCACTGTGCCACCTACTTGCCCCATATAGTATAGTTTTATATATACTCATGTAGTATGATCTCTGTATGTTGTCCAAAAGGATCTCTTGAGAGATTATATTAAATACTTGGCTAGAAGCCAGGGATTTTGTTGTGTACCATGTTTTTCTGGTCTTCCAATCTAGTAACCTTATCAAAAACTGAAATGAGATTAGTCTGGTACAACCAGTTCTTGATAAGGTTTTGATGGAGGGTCATAATGATCATTGAGCTCCCTTTCTAAATGCTCACAAACCATTCCTCTTAATAATATGCCATGGAATTTGGCCACAGATTGAAGCCACGTTTCCTGGTTTATGGTCGCAGCTTCACTTAATTTTTCTAAAGGACTATACCTGTTCTTTTTGAGTCTAGTGACATCTTTCTTCTTCTCACCAAGCTTCAAATATCATTGACACTTACTTCAGAATAACAATCAATGACATAATTAATGTAAAAAACGCTTTGCAACCTTAAAGTACTATATAAATGCTATTATTGTTGTTGTTCTTATCCATAAGTTCTTTTTTAAAAGTACAACTAAGTTGTAACTAAACTTTCTTAAAAAAAAAAAAACACCTTAAAACGGAACTCCACACAATGACTATTAACTTCAGCAAAATTCACTTGCAGATTCACCCAACAAAATTAACCCCCGAGTGTTAAATTGTATACATTAATTTGTTAAATATTTGATTTTGTGTTCTTTTCTCTCTTTTCTCTTATTTTTTTCTTTCTCTTATTTTATTTTATTTTTTTCCCCAAGATTACACTTCATTTGGACCCAAAGATGTCGACAGGGCAGGTAGATATTTTTTTATTTTCATCATTTATCTTGGGTTTCAAATACTCTGTAAAATTTTTCTTAAAAGAGAATCATAGCTAGGTCTCAGACTATGTCTTTTAACACCAAGAAGAATACTTTCTACACAACTATACAATGTCTCCATTATCTATCTTGCTCCTTGAAGGTCACTTGAACAAAGGTCTGGTTCTCTTTCGCTGGGAAACCTTTGGCAAGCTATTTGTCCCTGATCCTCTGTTTCCTCATCTGAAGATGGGGATAACCATCCTTGATCTGCCTAATTTCAAGTTTGTTGTGAAGTCAATTGAGCTAATGGTATGGTGAAGCACTTTGAAAGAATATTGGAACTACCAAAGCAGGATAATGAAGAACCAGGAATGACTTGAGACAACTGAACAACAAATTTGTTAGAAAGCTCCCCCCCCCCCCCATATCAAACCTTAATTAGCTTCTTTGCAGTGTCAATCAATCATTATCTTTTAAGCACCTACCATATGCCAGGCATTGTGCTAAACTTCTAGTTCTGATCTCTGGAGCAGTCTAACCCCTCCTCTGCATGATGGGTTTTGGTTTATTTGAAAATAGACATACTGTGACTCTTAGTTTTTTCTTTCCTGGGTCCAGCGTAGTAGTTCCGATTCTTCATGACCCCATTTGAGATTTTCTAGGCAAAAACACTAAGGATGTTTGCCATTTTTTCTTCTATTTTTTCCTCCTGAGGAAACAGATGTAAATAGGGGTAAGTGACTTACCCAAGGTCACACAGGGGACTCACAAGTATTTGAGACTTGATTTGAAATCGAGTCTTTCTGACTCCAAGTCAGCACTCCTTAGAGTTGTCCAAAAGTGGGATGGGTTGCCTCAGGAGATAGGAGGTTCCCCCTCCTTGGTGTTCTTTTTAAATTTTAATTTTATTGATCAATTATGAAAATTTTTCAATGATTATATGATTCATATTCTTTCCCTTCCCTCCTCCTACCCCCTCCCATAGCCAACACATAATTCTACTGGGTTTTACAAGTGTCATTGATCAAGACCTATTTCCATATTATTGATATTTGCACTAGTGTGATTGTTTAGAGTTTGCATCCCCAATCATATCCCCATTGACCTAAATGGTCAAGCAGTTGTTTTACTTCTGTGTTTCTGCTCCCACAGTTTTTTATCTGGATGTGGATAGCATTCTTTCCCATAAGTCCCTCAGAATTGTCCTGGATCATTGCATTGCTGCTAGTGGAGAAGTCCATTACAATCAAGTGTGCCACAGTGTATCCATCTCTGTATGATGTTCTCCTGGTTCTGCTCCTTTCACTCTGTATCAATTCCTGAAGATCATTCCAGTTCACATGGAATTCCTCCAGTTCATTATTTCTTTTAGCACAAATTCCATCATCAACAGATACACAATTTTTTCAACCATTCCACAATCAAAGGGCATCCCTTCATTTTCCAATTTTTTGCCACCACAAAGAGTGCAGCTATACATATTTTTGTATATGTCTTTTTCCATATTTTCTCTTTGGGGTACAAACCCAGTAGTGGTTGGTTGGAGTAAAGGGTAGGCAGTCTTTTAGTGCCCTTTGGGCATAGTTCCAAATTTCCCTCCAGAATGGTTGGATCAATTCACAACTCCACCAGCAATGCATTAATGTCCCTATTTTGGTTGGTGGTCTTAAAGGAGAGGATAGATGTCCATTGTCAGCTATGTTATGGGTTTGGAGTATATAGGTTGGGTAAAATGGCAGCAAAAGTCCCTTTGGACATTATCACAGAATAACATATGTACATACATTACCAGAAAATATTAACTCTAAGGGCAAAAAGGGAAAGGGACCAGAGATCCTGGAGGTAAAGAAACAGAAATAATAATGTCTTTTAATATTTATGAGTTCTTATTCAAAAGTCCAAAGTTTATAACAAGAGATTGCCTGCACCAAGAAATAGTAATGACTATAAATGCATTCAGACATAAGGAAGTTGACTCAAGTCACTGAATCTTACTGAATGTGAACATTAGAATGGGCATTAAAGGACTAAAGGCCACCTACGGGCATCGAGGTGGTACAGTAAATAGAATGCTGGTCCTGGAGTCAGGAAGTCTTGAGTTCAAATCCTTACTGGCTGTGTGACTCTGGACAAGTCATTTCACCCTCTTTGCCTCAGTTTCCTCATCTACATAATGAGGTAGAGAAGGAAATGGCAAACCACTTTAGTATTTCTGCCAACAAAACACCAAGTGGAGTCACATAGAGTTGAACATCCATGACTGAACAACAGTCTGCCTGAGGCAATGATAGGAGACTCACAATATATGAGAAGTTTGAGATTACAGCATGGAAAATGATTTAGGAAGTCTGTTAAAACTACTCCATTGATTTCTTTCCACAATCCAAGCTTCTCTGTGTATCTGTAATGCTGGAATTGGAATCAGGAAGACATGGATTCAGGTCCCATCTCCAGAACTTATTAACTGTGTGACCACCCATGCCACTTCAATTCTAGGTGCCTCAGTTTTCTTATTTGCAAGATGAGAGTGCCTACCTCACAGGATTGTTTTGGAAAATCAAGGGAACCTGGGTTTAAACCTATTTTCTGACATTGACAAACTGGGTGACTTTATCTTGAGTAAGTCCTTTCCCTTCTTTGGGCTCAGTTTCTTTATCTCTTAAAAGAGGAGTTAAATTAGAAGATATGTAAAGACTCTTCAAGATATAACAACCTAGGCAGCAGTGACTCTCATTTTCCTCTGCCTGTTCTCTGTTCACCTCAATCCTTTTGACAAGAAATGGCCCATGGGTAGATTTTGTCATACCAGTATCTGGTTGGCACGGATCACTGAAAGCTTAAAATTTAGCATCCAAAGGGGCATATGGGGTAAGCACAGAAGCAGTTGGGTTCAACAGAGTCAAAGCAATCAGAGGGCACCACAGGAATGAACTCTGGCCCCAGGGATCTGCTCCAGGGAAATCAGGTAAAGTGTCGGGAAGCAGAGGCAGTGTTTGGTGCAGGGAGAGATCTGGAGGCAAAAAGGGAGTTCTGCTCTCCCAAAGAGCCATCAGCTCTCCTCCTTGTCAGAGAAGGAACAAATCAACTGAAATCTGGGACCCAGAACTGAGGCTACTGAGATAGTTCATGCATGGCAAATGTCTTGAGTGAGCAGTCTCCATTAGGAGGCTCCTGTCTTGTACTTGGCAAGGAGAGGGAGATTTATATTCAGTCTCAGATGGAGTCAGAGATGGAGGGAAGGACAGGTATGCAGAAACCCTTAAAAATATTAAAGTCTAGCTACCTCTCAGCTTCTTGGCTACCCAGGGGTACAAGATGCTCCTTCTTCAATAATAGGGATGGTTGCCTACTGGCCACAAATGTTTACATCTTCGGTACCTTCTTTCAAGGTGATAATAGTAACAGTAAGTGCCACTACTAGTAATAAATGATACTACTGACAACAGTAAATAGATATTTATATAGCACTTTAAGGTTTGCAAAGTATTTTACTTATAATGTCTAACTTTATTCTCATTAAACATGCAATTGGAGTAGGTGATATTATTATCCCCATTTTACAAGTGAGGAAACTGAGATCATGAGAAGTTAAGACTCATCCAGAGTCATGTAGTTAGTATTTGTCTAAGGCAAATTTTGAACTCAGATCTTCTTAACTCCAAGCAGATTTTATCTCTGATTTTCTTATTTGGGTCTGCTCATGATCTTATTTCTATTTCAGGGGTTTGTTTTGTTTTTAATCTTTTGGGGAATTCATAGGAGAGAGTCCTTGTAGAGAATAGGTTCAGAGAGGTGGGAAGCAGTGAGCTTCTGCTATCTTTGAGATTGATGGGGTGGAAAGATTAAAGGACATCACAATAAAATGGAAGGATCATTGGTCTTGAAGTCATTTCACTTTTCCACTGAGCAAGGTAGCCCAGACTTTGAGTGTGGAAGAGCTATTTTTGAATCTCATCTTTGACACTAGCCGTGTACTTGTAGGCAAGTCATTTAGACTCCCTAAACTCATTTTCTTCATCTGTTTTTAAAAAGTGGGGCTACTCTCAATATCTCCTTTGGGGTATTTGGAGGCAGCTCTCACCTGCTTATTTAACCATTGTTAAAATTGTAGTGTAAGAATTTACACTTTGGAAATCTGCAGAGGCTGCAAATCAGGGCTTGATTTATTGCAGTGGTTCCCAAACTTTTTTGGCCTACTGCCCCCTATCCAGAAAAAAAATATTAATTAGCCCCCTGGAAATTAATTTTTTAAAAATTTTAATAGCAATTAATAGGAAAGATAAATGCACCTGTGGCCATCACCACTCCCCTGGATCACTGCAGCACCCACAAGGGGGCGGTGGCACCCACTTTGGGAATCACTGATTTATTGGTTGTTTTTTTTTTAAAATTATAGTCTTGGGGACAGTGGGGTAGCTCAGTGGATTGAGAGCCAGGCCTAGAGACGGGAGGTCCTAGGTTCAAATCTGGCCTCAGACACTTCCCAGCTGTGTGACTCTGGGCAAATCACTTAACCCCTATTGCTTAGCCCTTACTACTCTTCTGCCTTGGAGCCAATACTGACTCCAAGATGGAAGGTAAGGGTTTTAATAAAAAAATATAGTCTTTAAAAATGATGAAGAAAGGGTTAATAATGCAGATTAAACTTAAAAGTATACCTTGGGTACATTTCCCTCCCTCTGAGAACCTGTTGTTAAACATTTACCAGCATACCCTTGTGTGTGACTACAGTGAAACTTATTCAGGATTCTTGAACTTATCCCAGGTCACCCATAGAAGCAGGGGAAGAGGGCCCAGGTGCTGGGTTTAGCCCTGGGCAGAGTCTGAATATTTCATTCATGATTACTCTTCCTGAAAAAATAAACTAAAATGGGCTCAGGAATGCAATTGTCCTCAAAAACAAAGGTGTCCAACACTCGGCCCACAACACTCTCAAGAACCACCAAACCAGATAAAAATGAAATTGAGAAATATTTAACAAAATAAAGAAAAATATAATAAAGCATAGATAATACCTATAACATGATTTTCAAAGTCAATGGATACTTATAGGAAACCTTATATATGATTTAGTGGCCTCTGTTTCTGTTTGATTTTGTCCTCACTGTTCAAAGAGAAGGATATGTAAACCAAGGAGAAAGCAGAAGACCAAGGGATGGGTGTCTTAGGGGTCAATGTGAAGCTGGTAAATCCTCTAGCATCTTCATTAGTACTGAGAAAGGAGAACCTTGTTGTCAGTGATCTAGCCATGACTTCTTCATTCATCAAGAGGGTTTACATAGCTAATATTTAGCTAATATATAACATCATATTATTATACACAAATATATATAATAATATATATCTAATATCTAATAATATGTAGCTAATAATACTACTTATGATGATTGTAATATATATTCACCAGCACGTGTAGGAAATAACTCAAGGAGAGAAATTTGCAGAAGCTGACAGTTTCCTAAAAGGGATTGTGAGATGCAGGAGCCCTCCCAAAGAGAAAGAGGAAGCAGTGATAATGAACAAGCTTGTGTGCCGACATCATGGCAAGAATGAGTTCACTTTGTCCAAGCTGGAGAGACTTCCCGTCAAAGGAAGCACCAATTTTATTGGTTACAGAAAGCAGGAGATATTTTTCCCAGGGCAGTGGTCAGTAATGTTCAATCTTATTCCAAGAAAATAGCAGCCAAATGAGTGAAGGGTGGTTTAGAATTACTTGGACACAAGTTAATTTTTTTCCACATTTATTAAGCTCCTTTTACTTGCAGAACAGAGAGTTGATGGAGCAGATGAGAAGTTTAGATAACGCCTGGATCCCTGATGTCAAAGAGCCTATAATCTTCAGGGGGATATGATTCATAAGCAGATAACTATAATACAAAACAATCCAATCTCAATGAACAAGAAAGGGCCAAATGAGGGTCCTGGACTAGGAGAGAGAAGAGGGGTTGTTATCACTTAGGAGAGGTGAATAATAGTATTTTCTGTTCAGTTGTTTGTCATTCATGTCCAACTCACCATGGGAGGCTTTCTTGACAAAAATACTAACGTGGTTTGATATTTTCTTCTCCAGTTCATTTTACAAATAAGGAAACTGAGGCAAACAGGGTTAAATGACTTGTCCAGGGTCACACAGCTAGTACGTCTCTGAAGGCAAATTTGAACTGGGCAAGATGTGTCTTCTTGATTCCAGGTCCGGCACTCTATCCACTGGGTCACTTAGTTGCACAAATAATAATAGTAATAGCTAGTATTCATAGAGTACTTTAAGGATTACAAAATATTTTACAAATGCTATCTTATATTCTCTCAACAATCCTGTGAACCTCTTTTCCATAGCTGAGGAAACTGAGACTTAGAGGTTAAATGATTTGTCCAGAGTCACACAGCTGCTAAGTGTCTAATGCTGGATTTGTACCCAAAGGAGTCCCATACACTGCACTACCTGACTGCCCTGTGTGATTTGCTCAAACTCACATAGCTAGTGAGTGGCAAAGCCCAGATTCAAACTTTAAATCTAGCTCTCTTTTCACTGTTATTCTGAGTCTTCTGGAAGACATAGCATTTGATCTAGGTAAGAATTCATTAAATCGCCTGTAAATTCACAGTGGAGTTGTTTCTGTCCTAATGCTCTAAAATGGCTGATGTAAAAATTGCCTACCTCCATCTGCAAAAGAGGGGCTGCTGTAGGTCTATGGGTAAGGAATAGTTTAATTCAAGACTTAAACATTTAGGAGAAAAATATGTAAGTTATGAGTAAGGCAAAGAGTAGTTTGTGTACACCATGGAAACTTAATACATGTTTAAAGTTAGCCAGGAGAGATTCCAAAATTAAAGAAAAGAATGGGAGAAAAAAACTTTGATGGAGTTCAAAAAGCAGTGTGAAGTTTATAGATTCGCTTTTTTGAAAGAATCGACTATCTTTCAAAGCAATGCGAATGCCTTTTAAATTCCCTCCGCTGTTTCTTCTTGTTTTGTTTTTACATCCTGAATTGTCTTTTTTTTCTGCACCCAGCCCAATCTTGTCTGTACATTTTTCATTTTCAGTTAAGCATGCACCCTGTCCTCTGCGAGGAAAGTATCATAAGCAAAATTATCTAAGAAACCAAAGCTCCATCAAACTCTCTACTGAATGCCAGGGCCTTGAAAGACAGGTTTCTGAGAATATATATTGTTTTCCTGAGGGGGAAAATTGAGAAATGTTAATAAACCTAGCGTAGGCAAGTAATAGGCAGGGCAGATGTTGACAGAGCCTTGGACAGAGAAGTCGATATTTTAGAAAGTGTTGGATGGAAGGGTTGGGTATGGAAGCCCAAGATGGTGAAGGAGAGTAGGGAATTGAACCAAGAACAAAGGAGGCTACTAGTCAGAAAAACATTCCTGACTGGAGGAGAAAATTCATTGAGGTACTATGAGATGTCACTAAGGTTAGGTCTATCCCAAGCTAGAGGTTCACAGGATTAGAGATAGGGAGATGGAGGAGATTTTGGAGTCTAAAAAAATCTAACTTCTCATTTTACACATGAGGAAATTGAGGTACCATGATGTTAAGTGACCTGATTGAAGCAAGGCCTTCCTAACTTCAGGTGCTGGGCTCTGTCCACTATACCGTGGTACCTGGTCTGTTCCCTCCTGTTAGTCTATCTACATAGTATATAATAGTACTGTAATTAATTTATCACTGAATTTCCATAATCTTTGGTTATAGGAGCATCCATTCAGAAGATTGAGAATTGGAAAATACCTTACAAATTGTCTAGTAATCTGTCCCTTCCATTTACAGAAGAGGAATCTAAGATCCAGAGAAGTTAAGTCATTTGCCCAGTGTCACAGGTGGTAAGTAATTAAGCCTTGATTTGAACTCAGATCTTTTGCATCTAAATCCTGCACCCATTCCATTACCCCATGCTTCCTTGCCATTTTCAAAGAATGTAACCATAATCTACAAATCCTCCTGTACCAGCCTTTTGCAATTACCTAAAAGACAAAGGACCACTAGCTAGGATAAAAGCAATTTGCCTCGTAACAATTGCTAGGAACCTTTTAAAGTGTTATTCTTGAAAAATACTCTTATGCAATCCAGTCCCATCTAATTCTTAATGGCTTCCCCTGGTTCCATAGTAATTGACCTCACCCCTAGGACAATTATCCTGATAACTCGTAGAGATTTTCCTTTGTTTGGTTCCATCCCATTACATTATGTGGTCCCACATCATGCTATCATGCTGAGCAATTCCCAGAAGGCTAGTCAGCTGGGATGGAAAACAGCCCAGGTCTGGCTCTTAGAAAATAATGTTTTTCCTCATCAAGTCTGGAGTAGTCAATTGTCTTGTGATTAAAGCAACCTCTGGACCTCAGTGTTCTTCACTTGTAAAGTGATGGGGTTGGACTGGATTGAACTTTGAAGTCTATAAACTTATCGGTTGGAATAGGATTTGTGCCACCAAAGGGGTGAGCACTCGGGGCACACAGACCTATATGTCTTCATATTTTGGGGACCAAATGTCTGATTTCATTGGTATATAGAATTCTTAGTGCTGAAATGCAGCTTAGTACCTGCTTGGTAATTTAATAAGTTTTGGGAATGAGCTGTATGTCGTGCCATAATCTGCATAAGGGGAATATATATATATTACATCTAATCATTATTAATATTACATACACATATGTACATATTCTAATGTTATGATGTATTTTTTTGTATTGTATATGTTATACTTTATATCAAATTATACCAAATAATATTCTCTTCTATTCTATTCCTCTACCGCAGAGGAGGCAGTTCCAATGAGCTGGCCCCATTGCTCAAATGCCAGATGTACATCGCCTAAAAGAGGATTTTTCAGAGAACTCACACAAGGCAAGGGCTCATGAGGAGACAAGAAGAAGTGATACAAGGACACTCTCAAGGTCTCTTTGAAGAACTTTGGTATTGATTGTGAGACATGAGAAACCCTGGCATTAGGACCATGCAGCATGGCATGCCCACAATGTTGAAGGTGCCATGCTCTATGAGCAGAGCAGAATTGCAGTAGTTCAAAAGAAACAGGAAAGCCATAAATTTAAAGACATCTTCATCCCAAATGTTCATACAGGCCATTTGTGCCCGACCTGTGGTACAGCCTTCCAAGCTCAGCCACAGTTGGGCGCACTGTACATTAATTCCCATATCATGATGTCATTTTGGTCCTCTTCAAGTATTAAGAACAATGTCCAACTTATGTTATGCTATGTTGCATTATATTAAATATTAAAATTATTTATAATATATGATAGGCACATAGATTATATTAATTATATTACATACAAATATATAATAAATATGTTAATTTTATTTGTTATATAATTATCAGTATAATTAATTATAATTATATTGTTTTTTCTTTTATTATACATATATACTATATAATTAATATAATTATATAAATTCTTTAAAAATCAAATTTTTGAAAAATTAAGCCCTTTACATTAAAATCTTTTTCCTTTTGTCTTCCCCACTCACTCAGTTCTTTTTTTTTTTTCCCTTGGGGAAACCCCAGGACTTGTGTTGGTCAGTACGTGTCTGGGTGTGTATGATTTAATGAGTCATACTAGCTGCAACCCTAGCAGTCTTCCATGTCCAATTAGGAGGAAGTCAAGTCATTGTCTTCCCACACAGTAGACAGTGATGATACACTGTGCTGGCCCAAGAAGTAGGTGGTGGGGAAGAAGCAAACAGTCCTTGCGGCCCCACTTTGCTCAGTGGTGATGACTCCTCTACCTTGAAAATTGCTTCCACAAGCCTAGGAAGTGGCCCCCAGGGCACGCTGCACACCTGGGGAGTTCCCAGATCCTTAGAAAAACCCTGCTGACACCCTTGCAGTGGGACAACTCATTCAGCACAAACACAGGTATATCAGGGTGCTTGGTACCTGTGCCATTGCTGATTTGACTCACCTGGCATCCCACCAGAGAAAGCCCAGGCACTAGACTCCCTCCTCTGTCCTACAACATTTATTGGGGGAGAATGAATTTCTCTCATTTGTCATGAGCCTGATGCTATGACCCAATATTCTCACACCCAAAGGAATATATTGACACTTTTCTCCCATGGGTCATGCGGGCATGTCCCTATAAATAGAAAACTCAAGTATTTGCAGATGTTTCCTTTCAGCAAGTAAAGTTATTTTAGCCTTGAATGTTGACAGGGATGGGTCACACTGCTGGACACAGCTCTGGATCAGCGTGAGATAGATGTGGCTGATAAGAGGAGAGTGGTATTAATGAGGTCCAAAGGGCAGATGTGAGCAAGGGAGGTTCAGAGGAGAGCCACGTATCTAAGACATAGAGACTCCTCTGGCTGACACCTCTGTTCTCACCATTGGTTGTGCATGGCTTTGGCAGAGTATAGAAAATCCGGGGAGGACCTGCTGTTTGTGTACCAGGTGTCAAGGAGACAGAGCCTCTGTTAGAATGCTGACCCAGCTTTTAGATTTCTGGGTTGTTTCCAACCTCCAATTTGCTCATCTGCCCCAAAGCTGGGTTGAGTTGAGTTTAGGAATTTCCACAGTACCCAAGGATATTTATTGCATGCCCTGCTCCTCTGCCCAGCTCTCTCTCTCTCTCTCTCTCTCTCTCTCTCTCTCTCTCTCTCTCTTTCCTATTCTATTCTCTTCTCTCCCTTCTTCTTTTCTTCTTATTTCTCTTTTCTCCTCTCTCTATTCTATTCTATTCTATTCTATTCTATTCTATTCTATTCTATTCTATTCTATTCT
>NC_058132.1:591868409-591879097 GCF_016433145.1 Gracilinanus agilis | reverse complement strand
TCCTACCCATGAACAGTTAATGGCTTTCCAATTGTTGAGGTCCAGTTTTATTTGTTTGGAAAGTGTTTTGTAGTTGTTTTCGTATAATAGCTGTGTTTGTTTTGTTAGATTGATTCCCAAGTATTTTATATTGTCTAGGGTGATTTTAAATGGTGTTTCTCTTTCTACCTCTTGCTGTTCTAATGTGTTGGAAATGTATAGAAATGCTGATGATTTATGTGCATTTATTTTGTATCCTGCCACTTTGCTAAAGTTGTTGATTATTTCTACCAGCCTCTTAGTTGATTCTCTAGGATTTTTTAAGTATACCATCATATCCATAATAGGCTTTTAATAAATGTTTATTGACAGATAAATAGATGATAGATCATAGAGATAGATGATATAGATATATATTGATAATATAGATGATATAGATGTATAGATATAGATAAATAGATACATAGATAATAGAGATAGGTTAATAGGTAATGAACAGACAGGTAATACAAATAGATAATATAGGTAGGTGGAAAGTTAATAGATACAGATAAAAGAGATGGATATTGTGTGACCCTGGGCAAGTCACTTGATCTCCATTGCCTACCCTTACCACTCTTCTGCCTTGGAGCCAATACACAGTATTGACTCCAAGACGGAAGGTAAGGGTTTTAAAAAAAAAGATGGATAGACAGACAGATAGATAGATAGATGATAGATAGATGGATGGATATATAGAAGATAGATAGATAGAGAGAGAGATAGAGAGAGAGAGAGATAGAGAGATAGAGAGATAGAGAGATAGAGAGATAGATAGACAGACAGATAGATAGATAGATAGATAGATAGATAGATAGATAGATAGATAGATAGATTCCATGGAGGTAATTTAGTTCACCTTCCTCATTTTAGAGGTGAGGAAACTGAGGCCCAGGGAATTGAGATGCCATGTTTAGAGACATGGAGCCAGTTGGTCACAATGGAAATGGGAATTCAACCCAATTCTCTGCATCCCAACTACCAAGAAAGTATAGGGATTTTTGAATGATTGGATCATAGGCTCATCTGGAAGGGACTTCAGAGGTCATTTAATCAATGCAACCCCATGTCTTACAAATGATTGAACAGGGCTAAGGACAAACCATACAAATGGAAAGATGTAGTTTGAGAAATCGAGTGTAGTTTGAATATTAAAAGAATGATGCAGAGAAGATTGAGGATGTGGCAGAAATGGAGTTCCAGAGAAGTTAAGTAACTTGTCTAAAATCACACAGGCAGTGGATAACAGGTGGGATTTGTACCCAGGCCATTCATTCCAGAGCCTGTGCTCTTTCTTCTGAGCCAGGAATGTATTCTTTAAGCCTGGTCAGGATTATTTGGCCAAGAGCACTCCCTTCTCTTGGATCTTTTCTCACAAGAGAGCATTTTCAATCAGCCAGCCAGTCAGTCAGTAAACAACAGCTTCTAAAACATCTACTGTACTAGGAGTGGCCAGGGGTACAGCATACACAGATGGCAAGCCCTTGGAGAGCTTACAATCCAGCTGTGGAATCAGGGCCCACATGAGAAAACACTTTTACAGAGCAATAAATCAACAGGTGCAAACAAATGCAGTGGAAATGGATTGCATAAGAATTGAGGAGGTGCCCAGGAGAGGAGTGAAGTGAGTCAATTAGGGTCAAGAACTGGAAATGGAACCAAAGAAAGTCCAGTGCCAGGGCTGCCAGAGTCCTTTGGGATCTGCTTGGCCCAGCCTTCTCGTTTTATGGACAAGATGTTAGAGCTGAGTTTTAAAGAGAGTGAGGGCTGTAGCTTCATGGGTAACAGGGAAGAAGAGTCCATTCCAGTCAGAGAGGAAAATGTAAGGGTGTTGAAGCAATAAGCAAACTGTGGGCTTAGGACAGAGAGGAGAACATCTTGGCTGAAGAGACCAGTCTCGTAGGGAGAAATGTAATGAGAAACGAGTCTGAGGCGATAGAGAAGTGCCAGGGCCTCAAAAACAAGGCCAAAGAATTTGGATTTGACATAGTAAGCAACAGCAACTAGTGGAGGTTGATGAGATTTGGCATAGCACCAGTCAATGGAGAAGTCATTTTTTCCTCAGGGCTCTCTTCAGGAAGGATCTGTGGGTCTAGAAGGAGGGAGGGAAATGATGACAGAGGATCAGGTATGTGATCATGAGGGTCCAAGAAATAGCAATGATCTTGGAAATAGACAGAGGCAGCATCAAAGAAGAAATAAGAAGAGTTTGGGGGTTGGATATGGGAGATAAAGGAGAAGGAGGCCTTTAAAATGATTTCAATTTTTTAACCTTAGATATCTGGAAAGTTGGCGATGCTATTGACAATAATGGTGGAAGTCAATGGAGTGTTTCCATTGGGATAGGAAGAAAATGACCTTATTTTGCAATGTAGTAACTTTTAGGCAGTGGTAGAACATCTAAGTGTTGGTAATAATTCTTGATATAAAACCAGAAAGAGAGTCACAGGCCATCCCTAAGAGTATGGGGGCAGTGTTGTGGGGTGGAATGAGTCAGAAATCCTTAGTTTTAATCCTGTACCTGCCAATCACAACCTACAACTAATTAAACTTCTCTGGGCCTCAGATTCCCCGTCTGAGTTAAATTCAGGAGTTGGAAAACACGATCTCCAAGGTCCCTTCCATTTTTAAATCATCCATCAATCCAACCCAGCAAGCTTTTGGTATGTGTATCTGGTGTAGAGCAGAGAGGTGGCTTACAAAGACCAAGGGGAAAACCATCTCTCCTCATAAAGAGCTTGTAGGGAGGAGAGAGAGAAGAAGAAAAGGGATGGAAATCATCTTATGTATTTTTGGAAGTTATCTCACACACCTGCCCTTTCAATGTTACTTTTGGCCAGGCTACTGAGAAGATCATTTCAGTTTTTCCTCCTTCTTTCTATTGCAACAGAAAACCAAGGTAGTCATTCCAATATATAGGAATTTGACTGCTGGTTCCACTGAGCTCTAGAACTCGAAGATGATGATGAGAATCACTTGACCATTGGTTGGAACCTTTCTCTGAAACTTCTGGTCTTAAAGAGTGACCTAGAACACCAAGAGGTTTAACTAACTTGGCCAGCATCACCCAGGAAACAGTCAGACACAGGATTTGAACCTACGTCTTTCTGGCTCCAATACTCTTTTCACTATGCCTCCTCCTGGGCTCTCGGTCAGAGCAGAGGCTACTTGAGCTTATGTGGGCCTCCAACATTTGTACAACTGGCCTCTTGGCTTGGGTTCTGATACATGGTGGATGACGCGTAGCTGCCTGCAGATTGTCACCTTCTTAGTCTGGAAGGAGTCCTGGAGCTTTGTGGTGGGTTTTTTGGGGTTGGGAGGCCCAAACCACAGTTTTTGAAGTTGATGATCTTAATAAGCAAATGGAGACAGAGAGCTGGAAAGCTGAAAGAATGTCATGCAGGGGTATTGTAAAAAAAAAAACAAAACAAAACCGAGAAACACTAACTGCTGCACGGGATAGCACGCATTTGCAGGACCCAATTGTGTGGCGTCTGACTGAGCATGTTAGCAAAATAAAGACAGATGGTAATGGATGAACTCCAACACTTCTTCAAGACAATGGCAGCCAAAATGGAGTTTTTGAGCATTCTCTACAAAACCTCCCCCAGGAGCCTTCTCTGTAAGGCTCAATCAGCTGCCATCTAGCGACCCCTGAATATATTGCACCTTATATAACACCTATAGTTTATTTTGCACACCCTGGAGGCCAGTTGCTGGGTGGTTGTTGTTGGGAGGAAGGAAGGAATTAGAAGGAAGTAGGAAAGGAGGAGAGAGGGAAGAAAGAAGGAAGGAAGAAAGGAAGGAAAGAAGGAAGGAAGAAAGGAAGGAAAGAAGGAAGGAAGGAAGGAAGGAAGGAATGAAGGAAGGAAGGAAGGAACGAAGGAGAGAGGGAGGGAATGGAGGGAGGGAGGAAGTAAGAAAGAAACAAAGAAAGAAACAAAGAAAGGAAGGAAGGAAGGAAGGAACAAAGAAAGAAAGAAAGAAAGAAAAGAAAGGAAGGAAGAAAAACAGTTTTTATATACACTAGGAAACCAAAAAATTTGTGTGAAAACAAAAATATCACTTTATTGTAATATTTGCTGAATTGTGAAGTCTGGAACTGAAACTGTATTGTATCTGAGATATGCCCATATTATCTCATTTGATCCTTATAACAATACTATGATGAAGGTGGTATTTTAATACCCAAATTACAGATAATGAAACTGAGATTTAGCAAGGCCAAGGGACTTGTGCAGGGTTCTACAGTTAGTAAATGTGGGAGGCGGAACTTGAACTAGGGCCTTCTTGACTCCAGGTCCAACACTTTGTCCTCTAGCTAAATTGATGAGCTCCGACACTGAATGATCCAAATACAAGAAGGGATCTTTGAAGAATTTCATTTGCTTGACTTTTTGTTTACATAATTTCATTTCTAGTCACTGTTTAGCTCCTCCTTTCCTTTAGTCACCCCACTCTCCAGATCTGTGCTTTGCACCTGGAAGAGGTGGTGCCTTAGGACAATGAGAAGCCAAAACAGAGGAGGCTTGGGAGTATTGTTTGCCAAGAGACATACTGGAACTATGCAGTCCAGCAAGATCAAGGGAGAAGTGATAGGCATGGGAGATACCAGAGGAACTCATGGACCAAGTGGTTTTACTATTCCGGGAAGTCAGAAGGAGTCAAGTTCAGAGTCTCCTAGGAAAAAACTGCAGATCAGAAACTGCTTTAATCTGACAGTAACAAGGCTGGATGGCCTCTAGCCAGGAAGTTTGTAAAGAAGATTCCTGGGCCAGGTATCATTTAGACAAAGTGACCTCTAAGGTCCATTTCGAGTTTATAATTTTGGAATTCTATGACATCTGGAAAGAGCAAAGAAAAGGGCCAAATATCAAGGATCAGCTCTTTAGCCTCAGGAGTGGTTGTGCCCAAACTCTCCTCTGTGAGCCCAGCTTACTTTTAAGACATAGTCATTCCACCTATGGCAATGCCATACCTACCATGAGGCCAGATAGAATGTGAACCCATTGGCATCAGATTGAAAACAGGCACTCAAACGTCAGGTTTCCTGCTCTTCCCACCCCTCCACCCCTCTCCAAAAAAGGCTACACCTGTAGCAGCTTGATCAGACCAGTTCTAAGCCTCTGGACAAGTGTGGACCTGTTCATCCCCAGAACCATATTACTTAATTTCCCTTCCATTCCCATCTCTTCTCCATCCTTTCTGCCTTCCTTATTTGAATTCTCTCCAAAACCTTTCCAAAGCTCACAAATCCTGAATTTTTAAACTTGAAGTGAACCTTAGAGGTCACTTTTGTTTAAATGATGTCTGACCCACAAATCTTCCTCACTAACTCCCTGGCAAGAGGCCATCCAGTCTGAACTGAAAGTCTCTTGTCACTGTCAGATTTTTGATCTCAACATTTCTGATCTCCACTGCTGGAGGATCTTTCCTCAATGGGAATCCCCTACCCTGCTAACTGACAAGTATATAGCACCTAATATATACGTCAAGCGCTGTGCTAACTGCTTTACAGTTATTTCATTGGATCCTCATGATTAAGCTTGGGAGATAGGTGTCATTATTATTCCCATTTTTCAGATTAAAACATGTTATTACTAGCCCCATTTTACAGGTGAGGAAACTGAAACAAACCAAAGTTACATGACTTACCTAGAATCTCACAACTGGTAAGTGTCTGAGGCTGGATTTGAACTCAGATATCCCTGATTCTAGTCCCATCACCCTATCCATTGTGCCACCTGGCTGTCATCACAGCTAGACAAGATAAAGAACAAAAACAAGTAGAATAAGACATGCATAATCTATTTCACAGAGTTGTTTCAAAGGAAGTGCTTTGAAAATTATAAATAGGAGATATTAATGTTATGTTTAATGATAATAACGATAGCAAAACATCCCATTACTAGGACAATGCTATACATGCTGAGGCAATGAAATAAATGCTTCTGATTTTTTATTATAAATACTCAAGGTTTAGATTTTCTCTATGTGCTTTTAAAGTTCCAGGGGCATTATTATGGGGAAAACCAGGGGCCCTTTAGAAGCATTGTAGGTAGATCAGTTAGTTAGACATTGATATATATATATATATATAGTATTCAGGGAAGACTAGCACCTCTGGTGTGTGAGAGCCCGAGTCCTTTTCAGGGCTATTTATCCACCTTTGTTGTCTATCTGTCACCCAACTCTCATGTGTACTTCCAAGAAACTGGAGCATGTGTAGTGGCTACATCTTAGTAAGACTGTCTCAGTAGACAGACAAAACCAGATTGAGGGTAATTAATAAACTTCAAACCTGTCGGTGAATCAGGGGGATGTCTACCATTTCCCAAATCACCATTTTCCAATAAAGGACCTGGGACAACTGGACACTTGGGAAGGCACTGATAGTGTGGTTTTCAATTTCAATTCAAAAGTATGGTTTTCATGGTATAGGGAGGAAAATGGGAATTAGGGTTTGGAGAAGGGTGTTTGCATAGACAGATGACTTTACAGGATAATAGTTTGTCTAAAGCAGTGATTCCCAAAGTGGGCACCACCACCCCCTGGTGGGTGCTGCAGCAACCCAGGAGGGGTGGTGATGGCCACAGGTGCATTTATCTTTCCTATTAATTGCTATTAAAATGTAAAAAAAATTAATTTCCAGGGGGCTAAGTAATATTTTTCTGGAAAGGGGGTGGTAGGCCAAAAAAGTTTGGGAACCACTGGTCTAAGAGTTGAAGGGATTAAATATGGGAACATGCCCTAGAGGTGTCTGTGCAAGGTAATAGGTACATCAGAGATTGAAAAATATGGGGAAATATCAAATGAATCAATATATGAATAATTTGAAAACTTTATATTGTGGGTGTTATTGGTATTTTATATTAGGTTTAAAAGTACCACTATATATTTTCACACACTCCTACACTCATTTTGAACAGACTTCTATATTTGTAGTGTAATAAATGAAAGTAAAATTATTAAATGTAATTAATTTTAAAAAAGAGTATGGTTGCCATTTATAAAATTAACTCTCAAGAATCTGAGTGTAACTCTTAACAATTAAATTTTTAATAAAAATGGAGATATAGAAAAAAAGTGGAAATGTAGGAAAGGGACAGAAGATTTCACCTAGTTAAATACCTAAGCTGAATCAGGAAGCCTGCCAAAGTCCACAAAAACCCTCTAGTGCACAGCAGGCACCAAAGCTCCAGCTCAAGACCATCTTCCACCTCCGTGCCAACCCAGAGAAAGAGACCTCCCCTCACACACCACACCTTTTACTTCTGTTCCCCTCCATCATGAAAAGTATGCATGTAAAATGGGATGCAGGGTAGGACAAACTTAGAGAGTGGTTTCTAGCTACACAGTAGGAAACCAGAAGTATCTTCTACCTAGAGCCAATTTAGATTTATTTTATTCTATATCAGGTACTATGCTTCCTATTGGGCTCTTGATGATTTTTGACCCAGTGTCCTTTCTCTAAGTCTTCTTGCTCAGACAAAGTGTTAATGAGGCTCCTGACATGGTCACTTTGCCCCAGACCACCTACAGATATTTGTTTAATCATCAGTAGTTCTGTTGGTCTTTCATGATATGTGATGATTGTCCAGGGCAACCTTGATAAGAAGAAAAATAGGTTAAGTTATCACAATTTTGCCTTAGGGTGAGTCCAGAGTCTTCAGACAGTCTATTAGAACCAATGTCTATAGTAGGATCAGTCATGAGATCAAGTCTGAGTCAAAGATCAGCATCAGAGCAGACGCAAGAGCCAGGAACCAGGTTACCTATATAGGTCAGTAACCAAGATGGAGATGTCATTGCCCATTGGTCATCTCTACCTTTTTTTCAAGGTCAACTTGAGCAATTGCTTGACTTTGGGGTAGGGTTAAGGTAGAACAACACCTTATGTTGAAAGTATCCATAATTTGTTTAAGGAGATGACTATAGAGAATAATACTGGTTTAGGCAAGAGAATCTGGGATGAGGGACAAAAAGATACCAACATCCCCATCCTTTGCCCACCTGATCGAAATTGGAGGCCCATGGCATTTTGGAAGTTTGGGAAGAAGACAAAATAAAGCAAATTGTAGCTGACTAGGCACAAAGCCACAATGTAGTCATTATTCTTCTCCTATGATGGTCATTATAGAAAGAATGATCCTATTATGAAGTCAAATTCATCTTGATTAAATAAATACCTTAAACTTGAAAAGCAGATATTAGTGGGTATATATAACCACCATTTTTTATTATACCACAGATATAAGAAAATGTCACTTTTTTTGATCTGTGATTTCATATTAAGAAAATTCCATGTAAAGGAAATTGGTACTTCCTATGTAGGATCAGAAACTGTCCTGCAAGTATGGTCTCGGAGAATTTCTTGAGACTATGAGAGGTTGTCAATCAGTCAGCAAGTATTTATCAAAGGCTTATCAGAAACTGTATAATGTGCTGGGAACACAAAGAGAAACAAAAATACTGTTCCTCCCCTCAAGGAGGTCACCCTCTAGTGTGGAGATCACATGAAAGTATGCAGCTCCTTATAAGATTTAGGGAGAGCAGATAAAAAGACAATTTGGATCTTATAGTTTTGGAAAATGTATGTTGAAAATTGTTATGTGTAATTGGGAAAATAAAATATCTTTGAATTAAGAAAAAAGTCAGTGATGGAATATCTGAACAATTTATGATCTATGACAATAAGGTAACTAACATGCCATAAGAAAAAAGCAATATTAAAAGTATTAAAAAAAAAAAGCAAATGGAAAGTAATTCCAAAGAGGAAGGAATTAGTACCTGGGGGAGTGGGAATGACTTTCTGAAGAAAGATGAGATTTAAGCTAAGTGTTGGACAAGTTAGGAAAGCTAGGAGACTAGATGAGGAGAAAGACATATATAGTCTTTATAAGAATTATAAGTCTTTATAAGAATTATAGTAGAAGAAGAGAGAGAGAAAGGGAGAGGGAGAAGAAGAGTTTCACTCTAGGAAAATCACTTTGGCTGCTAAGTGGAGGATAAATTAGAGTGGAAAGAGATTTAAGACCTACAGACCAACCATCAGGTTATGGCAGTAGCTCATGGGAGAGGAGATAAGGGCCTTGGGGGCTGTGTGAGTAGAGAGAAGGGAAAGTCTATGAGAGACTTTGTGAAGTTAGAAATGATAAGATCTAGGAATGGATCAGATAAATGGGGTAAATGTGAATGAAGAGACAAGGATGGCACCCAGTTTTGATCCTGGTGACTGGGAGAATGCTGGCACCCTTAAGAGTAATAGGAAAGTCGGGAAGATAGGAGGGTGGGGAAATAGAATGGATTAAATGACTTATCCAAGGTCACATAGCTAATATGTGTCAGAGATGAAACTTGAACCTAGGCCAGTTTAATTCTGAAGGCAAGCTCCATGCTATTTCTTAGTAATAATTATAATGTCAGATAAACTAGCTTCTATTATGGTGCCTATTATCAAATGCAGAATGGCGTAAGGGATAGAGAACTTCCCTGGAAACCAGGAAGACCTGGTTTCAGATCTGCCTGTGACACATAGAGACTGTGTGGCCCTGGATGAGTCACTGTCCTCTCATTGTTTCATGAAACTCTTCACGACCTTAAGTTGTGGCAACGGTGCCAACATTATTAGTAAAGGAATTTTCTTCACCTCAAAGTCTCCAATGTTGATGAAATCACAAATCAAGGCCTTGTCTATCCTTTTCATGTCCTATTCTATAAAGAAATACCTCATCATGGAGGAGAGATGGTCCTGAATTCTTCCATGCTGTGGCAAATCCTACTCATCTTGAAGGGCTTCAAGCACAGACCTAGCAATACTATGTACGTTTGCAATCCATGTACCAGCCTAGGTTAAATTCAAAGAAGCCCCCAACCAGGTTGGCCTATGTGTGATGGACTGTTGACCTGCATCAGCTCTGAAGATCCTCCAATGAGTTACAGAAGAGCTATGCACTGTGGTGGTAGAGGAGATACCCACACCGGTGAAATTCTAGAAAATTAAAGTGTTGAAACCTGTGTATTTATTTATGTATGCATATGATACACAACATGGTCTAGTGAATGGGAAGCCAGTTGAGGAGTTGGGAAGACCTTAGTGTAAGTCCTGCCTTTGACTCCTACTGGTGGTGTGACCACAAGCAAGTCACTCAATTTCTCAGTGCCCTGGGCAATTTTATAAGACTATTAGTGCTTGAATAGGTACCCAAGGCATAAAATGGAAGGTTTTATTTACAAAGAGTTCCCTATACCAAAGAAAATATAGGTCCTGGCCAAAAAAGTTTGTCTATGTATATCTGCACCTGTCATTTATTTATCCAACCATCCAGACATCCAGCCATCATCTTTCTATCATCTCTTTATCCTTCTTCATTCACCCATGTATTTTCAACTTATTTATCCATCTTTCTTTCTTTCTAAAACCCTAATCTGCTGTAGAATTGATACTAAGTATCGATTTTAAAGCAGAAGAATGGTAAAAGCTAGGCAATTGGGATTAAATGATTTGCCCAGGGTCACATAGCAAGGAAGTGTCTGAGGCCAAATTTGAACTCAGCTCCTACTGACTCAGAGCCTATCCACTGTCCTACCTACCTACCTATCTATCTATCTATCTATCTATCTATCTATCTATCTATCTATCTATCTATCTATCTAGTCATCTATCTATC
>NC_058132.1:591850406-591858449 GCF_016433145.1 Gracilinanus agilis | reverse complement strand
GGGGAGAGAGAGAGGGAGAGAGAGACAGAGAGAGAGAGAGAGAGAGAGAGAGAGAGAGAGAGAGAGAGAGAGAGAGAGAGAACATTTATTAAGTGCTTATGCTGTGCCAGGCACTGTGCTAAATGCTGGACTTAAAAGATAACAAAGTGGTCCCTATTCTTGATCAGAGATTTGTCTTTGCTTTCTGAATGTCCATTTACTGTGATCAGGGATTCAGAAACTGTGTGATTCATGCTTTTGGGTATGAATAACAATAGTGATTAACTTTTTATGATAGCTTAGCACAATGTCTGGCACATAGTAGGCATTTAATAAATGTTGGTTGATTGATTTGTTGCTTCATTGTCAGAATGTAAGCTGTGGCATCACTTTTCCTTGGGCTGTTTAACTTTTCTCTTTGCATTCACAGTGCCTAGGACTGTGTAGTACAGTGCTGGCACATATTAGGTGCCAAATAAATGATGCTGATTTATTGATGTTCAGGTCATATCAATGGAAATTAGAGCTTATTGATTCTGTTTTTACATTTCCACAAGCTTTCTTGACTTCCCTTGAAGAAGATTCTAATCAGCACATGGGTATTACCCTTTAATAAACTCTTTCCTCCATTGCCTTCCTGTAATATGGGGGCATGTAAATAGAGTTTAAGGTCTAGATATGTCTTATTAAGCTGGGAATGCTTTAAGAGCAGGCCTAGCAATGCTTGATATCCAAGGGCCAATCTAGCTAAATTCAGAGAAACTTCTTTCCATGCATATTAGCTAATAAATGATGAATATGTTTATCCACAGCAATTCATGAGACAATCCTTTCAGAGAAGGCATGAGAAGACTGTGATTTGGCATGGAGGGAGGATCCACATCCATCACACTCCTTGCTATTATTGTAAAAGTGGAAATGGTATAAGAGTCTATTCTCTAATAATGAATTTATGAGTTGTGGAGTCACTCTCTCTTGAGTAATTATTCCATGCTTACTCAAAAAGTGCATGAGATCCTTGAAAAAGAATGAAAGAATGTAGAGAAGAGAGTTGAGGACAGACCCTTGGGGGACACTGATATTGAGGGTTCACAGCATCATAGCATTAAATCTGGAAGAGATTTCTGAAGTCATCTACTTCAAACACCTCATGTCATAGGTGAGGAAACTAAGGTATAGGGAAGGGAAAGCTACTTGGTCAAGATCATGTAGGCAGAGGAAGAGAAGTCAAAGAGAGAAGGGATGATTTGTGAGGCATCACTGTAACTAGAAGAATGATGTGATTTAGAATTAAGGGAAAAGACTATGTCAAAAAGGAAGGCTGGTTGATTAGTACTGCTAGACCCTAACAGAGAGGCCACTGAGCCTGACACTAGGGGAAAGACCTTTAGATTTAGTGGTGAGGAACTCATTGATGACTCTTGACAGGAGATTTTCAATTGCACAATGGGCATAAAGGCTAGATAGCAAGGGTTGAGCGAATAGAAATAATTTTAGGTTATTATCTCCAGAAATTTAGCAGATAAAGAGCAGAAAGACATGGCATGGTAACTGGCCAGTGGAGGACAAAAAAAAATGAAAAGAGGTTTTCCAGGATCATGGAGACCCTAGCATGGTTCTGAGCAGCTGGTGGCACAGAGGATAGAGCACTGGGCATGAAGTCCTAAGTTCAAATCTGGTTTCAGACACTTACTAGTTGTGTGACCCTGGGCAAATCACTTAACCCTATTTGCCTCAGTTTCTTCTTCTATAAAATGAGCTGGAGAAGAAAATGGCAAACTGCTCCAGTATTTCTGCCAAGAAAACCCCAAATGGGATTACTAAGAATTGGACATGACTGAACAACAAGAACTTCTAGGAAGATAGAAATAAGAATACTCAAAGGGAGAAACTGAAGATGCATAAGAGATATGGGACAAACTTGTGGAAAAAATGATAGGGAATGAAAGGAAGGAAACCTGCATTTTATTAGGCATTTACTAGGTTCCAAGAACTGTAATAACCACCAGGGAAACTAGTACAAGCAAAAGAAAAGGAATAAGACAGAATGGGATTAAATACTCAGTGAGAGAGAATAGCTTTGATAAGAATAACTTATTCACCAAGACAGGAAGATAGAGGAGAGAAGGATAAAGATGATGAAGTGTTGACTTTTGGAGGAGGGAAATTGAGGAATCTCCCACTGAATGGCTTTGATCTCAGCAAAGAAGCGGCAAAGATATATAATGTCTTTAAACAAATCACAAAGCTTAGTTGATATATGAGTTAGTTGTTGTTGAAATGTGTTTTTTAAACTCTTTTTAAACATTCTTCATTATAAAATCTTGCTCTGAGGAGAAGAGAGGCAGATTTAATTGGAAATGAAGAGAGGTGTACAGACCAATGATCTCAATAAAATAGATTTTTAATGTATGTTCATAAGAGATACAGTTGGAGGCTTTAGATCAGTATAAAAATTTTGAAGTGGGGAATGAGACATCAAGAAGAACCAAAACTAAATGAACAGAAAGAATGCCTGGCTGAGGTGTGGACCTAGCTGTAAATATATATTGCATTATGTAGAAATGTAGAGTGGTTAAAATCAGCATGATATGGTGACTTTCCTTAACCATGCCTATAGATAAGGAACATGAGCAGAGGATTGAAATGGACATGTTTCCCAGAGCTGAGATTTAAGAGCCTGAGTACAACAAGAAGTTGGATTGGGAGAGAGAAATTCTGTGATGGTGATTAATGAACTGATGAATGGGTAGACCATGGGCTCAAGAATTTGCATGGAGGCAAGTGAAAGAGATCAAGGCAACTGAGAAAAATTGAGGCATGGGAAGTTATCTTGGGGCTAAACTGAAGAGTTGGTATCATTGGGAGATGTGGAAGAATTAGGAAGTTGTCATTTTATAGACATTTTATTTTAGTGTTTATTTTTTTACAGACATATTATTTTAGTGTCTAAGGTTTTAGTAGTGGTGCAATTCCATGTGATGATGACATCTAAGGTGTGACTGCTGGCATGGGATTGAAGCCGTGTGGACAGAGAGGCAACTGGGAGTGAAAACAATTGTAGAATAGTGAAGTTAGGATGCTTATATGGAAGGTAGGAACTTAAGGGAGCACCAGCTAGTATTTCTCTTCCTTTTGTTCCTTTTTCCTAGATGAGTCTCCTTTTTCTTCAAACCACTATATATTCCTTTTTGACCACAAAAATTATATATAACGATATGATATTATCAAATATTGATCCTTTCCCTACTTTCCTCCAATAGAATGTTAGCTTTCTGAAGGCAAGGACTATTTTGTTTTGTCTTTATTTCTCTAGTGCTTTGAGTATAGTAGTTCCTACTTTATATATTTTCTTTATATATATATATATATATATATATATATATATTACTTAATATATTTTCATTGCATTAAATCAATTGCTGTTTACCATCTGTGTGACCTTGGGTAAATCATTTGACTTCTGTGGCTTTATTTTGTCATCTTTTAAATAAGAGTTGGACTGCTAAGTTACTTTCCATATTTAAAACTATCACCCTATGATGTCATGAACCAACCCAAAAACCTAGGATGTCTACAGTGGAACAATGGAGCTTTGACCTTAGGAGCGAAAATTTAGAAGTAACCAACAGAAGTCCCTGAAACAGTGAGGAAACAGCCTAGCTTAGCACCTAATTAACAAGAATTATTTATTAAAATGAGGAGCTAAGATATGGTGTGCTAGTGGCCGCCTCCAGTTCCCCTTCCCATCCTCCTCAGTTTCCATGACAACATCGAAGGGTACATTCCATAATGTGTATTCCAAGTGCTTCCTCTGAGCCCCAGAACTAGTTATGGTTCTTCCCCAAATAATAGATAGGGCACATGTATACGGCACCTCAAGGTTGTGATGAAGACCTTTATGTTATCTCAATTGCTGCCACAACAACCCTGTAAAGTAGGTGCTAAAGTATTCTTTTTTTTTTTTTTCAGAATCAAAAACTGAGAGTATTAGTCTCAGTCAGCTTCTATGGAGAACTGGCGGCAGTGTCAGACTTGACCTAACAGGTGACATATATTTTCTGGACCCACCATTGGTGAGGAGAGATTTTAGAAGAGTAACTCTGGGATTCAGGGATATTTTTCTAGGGTAGGAAGGACTAGAAGAATTAGAGAGCTGACTATCTTCATTCCCCTCTCCAGCAATGATAGACTATTGTGCCTGCTTCTTGACAGATGCCAATACTTAGACCGGGTCCCTTGCATTGTATGCTGTCTACTTTCCTTAGTCTCATTAATTGGGTAGCTTGTTCCATAGTATCTCCTCCTACTTGTGTTGATGCTGAGGACTTCAAGGGGCTCAGTTTCCTCCTGAAGGATTTGATGGAACAGGGAGGCTATATGAGGACTTAGATGTCTTTTTGTTTTTGAATATGATTCCCAGAACCATCCCAGCTTTACTCTTCATTTTTCCTTACTCTTAATTTAATCCTGATCTTTTTTTCCTCCACAAATGACTTGTTAGACTAAAAATAGGTACCTGTAGGTATTCTTGTACATTGGAAGTTTATTTAGAGCTCCTGCTCAGTGACTTGGATCTGACTCCATGGTTTCAGTTCAGTTCGGTACTGAGATGGAACAGATTCTCTGATCTTTTGAAACATCTTGGTCCAAAGCCCTAATAGCTTTAACTTTCTTGCTCTTTTTTATTCAAGCAGTGCATACCTCTCAAATGCTTTCCTTGACTCTTCTTTAATTGTGAATTCACTAGAGGACATCATATTAGTTTCCTGGTCTTTTTGGGAACCCAAATGTCTTATTGCCTGGCAGAGATATAACTAAGTTGAATAAACATGAGTTCTGCCTCAGAGAGCTAAAATTTAGAGGGCACTGACAGAGAGGTACTCTTTTAGCTAACAAAACAAATTAGTTCAAAATCTAGTTGACTGCTGAGAGATAGCATGGTTTAGTAGAAAGAGTTCTGGATTTGGATTCAGAAGGCCTTGGTTTGAATCATGACTTTTCCACCTATAACCTGTGTGAATATCCAAGCCATGTGATCTCTCTTGGGCTCAGTTATTCATCTGTAAAACGAGGTGTTGAATTACAGCAACTCTAAGGTCACTTTCAGGCTATATCTATGATCCTATAGGAAAAATGAATCAAAGTAAGAAGCTGCCAAATTTCATGTTTCTTCCTCCTTCCCTCACCCTTCACCCATAACTAGATACCCCATGAGTTCTTCCCAGTCCATACCATATGTATCCTAGGTCTCTGTGTCCCTGCCAAGGGCCAAAATCCCTGTTCTGCCATCTGAATTTGTCAAAAAAATTTGACTTTTATTCCATTTGTTCTAGGTTTAAAGACTTGTCACAACTCTGTTCTCCAGTAGTCTAGAGAAACTAGTTGGTTATGGGTGTTCTCATCTTACCTCTTCTAGTTTCCTTTCAATGAAAAAAGTGTCTAATTCTCAAAATATTCTGAGACTTACCCAGGATTCCCACTTCCTTTAAGTTCAGCAACTTTCAAGGCTTATGGGGTCTATGACCCCACTATGATTTCTTCCACACAGAGGTTCCACACATGGTGAGACATGAGCATTGTCAGAAATCAGTTAGCTGAGCCACCATAAACACATCATTAGTCAGGAGCTAGCAGCACCGAGACAGGACACTTCATATACCATCATCTTTTTGCTCTATTCTCAGACCCTTGCTGAGTCCAGCTGTCCAGAGAAATGAGACTGAGGTCAGGAATTCTGAGAATGGTGGAATGCTATAATTCCCTCCCCACTCCAAACTCTTTTTTAACTTCTGTATTCTTGCATGCTCATTGCCTAGCACAATACCTGGGACATAGTAGGTGCCTAATAAATGCTGATTGATTCACTCCACATGCTTGGGCAACATCAGGGGGAGTAATACCTTACCCCAAGAAGGAAGGAAGGAAACAAGCATTTATTATGTACTTATCCTATGTCAGGAACTGTGCTAAGGGCTTTACAAATATTATCTCATTTGATCCTCACAACAATCCTGGAAGTTGGTTGCTCCCTGACAGATGCCAATACTTAGACCCAATCCTTTACGTTGGCAACTGCCCTTTGTATTCATGCTATGTGTTTTCTTAATCATTTAGCTGAGTACCTTGTTCTAAAGCAGTGATTCCCAAAGTGGTTGCCACCACCCCCTGGTGGGTGCTGCAGTGATCCAGGGAAGCGGTGATGGCCACAGGTGCATTTATATTTCCTATTAATTGCTATTAAAATTTTAAAAAAATTAATTTCCAGGGGGCTAAGTAATATTTTTTCTGGAAAGGGAGTGGTAGACCAAAAAAGTTTGGGAACCACTGATCTAAAGTATTCCTTCCCTCTTATGTTGATGCTGAAGACTTCAAGGACCTCAGCTTCCTAACTGCCTGAAGGATTCAGTGAAACAAGGAATCCGTAGGCTGAATTATTATCCCCATTCTAATATTTGAGGAGACTGAGGCAGACAAAGTTTAAATGAATTATCTGGGGCCCCATACATCTTGTATCTGAGGCTGGATTTGAACTCATATCTTCTTGAATCGAAGTCCAGAGCTTTATTGACTCTGTCATCTAGTTGGTGCCCAGAGTCTATCCAGAGTGTGAGCCAGATGGCTTAGACACTAAGCTCAGTCAGGGACCCTGATTTAGCATTAAATTCAATCTATATAGATACATAGCACATTCCATACACAACAGCATAACTAACCTTTCTTCACCCAGACCTAGAAAATACAGAATAAAATGTGTATTTGTAGCAGCTAAAATAACTCCATCTGGCTTAAGCTGTTTTTTTTTTAATTTTTTTTTTGAGTTCCAAGAACTTTCCTCTGAACTATTTGGAAACTCAATAAAGTCCTGATTCTTTACTGGTTCTTATAGGCCTGGGCACTCTGTTCATTAGGCTCCTGGTGCTATTTGGATGGAAAGCCATCCTCCTGATGTGTTTCCTCAATGCACTCAGGTCATATAGCACTTGTGAGGAGGAGACAGAGCACAGAGGTACTCGGGGACTTTGTCACCCACACACTACTGTCACTGGAGTTTTGTCATAGAGCCAGAGTGAGTACTGTGCTGTTGGCATGGTGCTAAGCTCTTGCGATCTCTTTTTATAGGCAAAATCCTGTGCTTAATTTAGAGATCTGCTTTTGCTTTCTTCTTTGCCGGCATCATCTGCTGTCTGGCACCACCAAGGTTTCAAGTTTTTGGTCTATAGAAAGAAACTTGATGGGAAAAGGCCAGCCAGCCTATTAATGTGGGGAGATGAGACCATGTGGCCAGATTACTTCCATCCTTTCTGCTTCTGGATATACCTACATACCATCCTTTACCTGGAGTAGCCAAGAAAGAGGGTCCCCAATAGTACCCATCAAATCACACAAGCTAAGTCTCTAAAGAATGGCAGAAGCAAGTTGAGTCTTGGAATCTGATCCTAAAGAGCTGGTTTATGCTAATCTGCAGACGCAGAGTCTCACCTTAGGAATGCCAATAAATACCAATTCACAGAATGTCTGTGCCTCAATTTCCCCATCTTTAAAAGACATGTGATTGTATCTGTTCTTCCCTCTTTCCCCATCCCTCTCTCCTTATTTCTCTAGAACATAAACAATGAGTGATGAACCAATATCCAGAAAAATGCTTCAAGCTACTTGGAGAAAGGTGTTGACATAAATAAATAACTGGGAATGGTTATTTATGAGTACTCTCTGAGTAAAATGATTTCTGCAATGGCAAACACAGAAGTAGCTGCCTGCATGATTAATGTGACCACAGTGATTTATCTAGATGAAATTCAATGAGTTTGTGATTAAATTGTTTTCACACCAGCAATGTGATGTCTATTATTTGCAAAAATGCAAGAAACTTTGAGGCGCTAATACACTGCTGGTGGAGTTGTGAATTAGTCCAACCATTCTGGAGGGCAATTTGGAACTATGCACAAAGGGCTTTAAAAGACTATCTGCCTTTTGATTCAACCATACCACTGCTGGGTTTGTACCCCAAGAGATAATAAGGAAAAAGACTTGTATGAAAATATTTATAGCCATGCTCTTTGT
>NC_058132.1:591837906-591845406 GCF_016433145.1 Gracilinanus agilis | reverse complement strand
TTACTTTTAATTTTATTAATTTCTCCTTTAATTTTTAGGATTTCTAATTTAGTTTTTATCTGGGGATTTTTAATTTGTTCACTTTTTAGTTTTTTAATTTGCATGCCCAATTCATTGACTTCTGCCCTCCCTAATTTGTTAATATATGCACTCAAGGATATAAATTTCCCCAAGTACTGCTTTGGCTGCGACCCATAGGTTTTGACAGAATGTCTCATCATTGTCATTCTCTTCAATGAAATTATTAATTTGTTTCTATGATTTGTTCTTTTACTAACCTATTTTGGAGAATCATATTATTTAATTTCTAATTAATTTTTGATTTGCCTCTTCATGTACCCTTACTAATTATTATTTTTATTGCATTATGATCTGAAAAAGTGGAATTGCTCATTGGTTACAGGAGGGAGGGAGGTTGGAGGAGGGGAGGGAAAGAATATGAATCATGTAACCATGGAAAAATACTCTAAATTAAGGAATTAAATAAAAATTTTCAAATAAAATTAAAAAATTAAAATTAAATAATAGCAACTACCTAATAGGGTAGTTGTAAAAATCAAATGAGATTATATAGCCAGGTCCCAATTAGTGTAAATGACACATTTCCTAAAGTGATGGTATTAGTCAAATTTCTATTTATTATTATCCTATTATATTAATATTATTAAATACTAGCATAGTTCCATTTTTTCTGGAACCAATGATTATATTTTATATAATTATAACTTCAAATTATGTAGGCAAATAAATGAGGTCACTGTAGATTCATTATTTGCACTAATCAGAATATAGCTATATATATAAAGTATATTGCAAACCTTAAAGCATTATATAAATGTTAACTGTTATGATTATTTTATTATCTCAGTAGCTTCTCGGTCAGCTAAAGGGCAGATATTAGTTTATATTCTACCAAAGGGAAAACTGAGACTCATACATGTTAAATGGCTTCTTCAAAGTAAGTCTTTCCTAGACCTCAGTTTCTTCATCTGTTAAAAGAACATTAGAAATGAGATCCAATGATTGAAAAGATGCCTTCTAGCTTGATACCTGGGATCTATCTGTTCATGATTGAATTGGGACTAAAACCTCAGGAAATATTTAGATTCAAAGGCAAGTGAAACATCATTCTGCCACCCAGCAGGACTTGAGAAAAGCCTTGAATCTGATTCTCTTGACTACGCCTCATGGAGATGGCCAGTGGGTTGGAAAAAGAATTCATTACCCCAAGTATATGTTGTCAGTTTGGCATGATATGGCTTGATATTATTGGTTCCTGGGTTTCCTTGGGGATGCATTGAGTCAAGATGGTGTGGCATAGGGGATGTTGAAAGGGGTAGAAAACAGAAAAGGGGTGTATGTGTGAGAGTGTGTAACTCTGAAATGTGTTGCTATGGAGATTCTCCTGGTGAAACTCCTGAAAGATAATTTTCAACTGGATGAATTGCTAGACTTTGAATCAGAAGAGACTTGAATTTAAATCCTACCTTTGACATGAAGGTACAGGATCATATAATCATCTATAAGTCACTTAAACTCTCTAAGATTCACTTTCCTCATTTGCAAAGTAGAGCTAATAATCCCTGCCTTACAGGATTGTGATGAGTTATTATGTCAAGCACATTGAAAACTTCAAAGCTCTGTATAGATGTTAGTTATGACTGTTTCCTGGCTCCTCTCCCTATTCTCACCCCCTATTCCCTATCGCCAGGAGTGGAGGACATATAGAGGGTTTCCGTGTGACAGAATGACAGCACCTTTTCTATAGGCAGAATGTGGTATGGTATATCATCTGTGAAATTAATCCGGGATGCAACGGTTGGTAAATTTTTTCCTCCGATGCTCAATAGGGCGTTGAACTCACTCTTTGATGGATAATAAAAAGGGACCTGACTTCGATGTCTTTTGAGCGAATATTAAGCTCAACTCCAACTCAGTCACTTACTTCTTAGCCTTGTGACCCCAGAGAAATCACTTAGCCTTTCTGCACCTCAGCTTCTTCATTTCTAAAATGAAGGGATTAGATTTGTTGGTTTCTATATATAGGCTATCTAGCTCTAAATCTCTGCTCCTAGCCTTTTAAAGTGTTTAAGCTGTGAATTTTATTTTGTTTTGTTGTTTTCTGGCATCTTATGGATGAGGGAACAGATGCATCTGGGGCTGCCAATGGGTAATATATCCTCTCATTTAAAGTGGGGGCCCCACTTGGTAAATACTGGCTCCTGTGGCACATGGATAAAATGATGTTTCTGGATTCCGAATGCTTTTCGTTCTATCCTACAGGAAGCATTTCTGGTAGGAGTCTCCCCAGTTAGAGGCCATCCTTTGAGTAACCTTTAAGCCCTTGGTCAATGTAGAGAGGAGAGCCAAAGATCTCTAGTGGAAGACAGGTTTTAGACTCCTGGGCTCCTCTGACAGTCCCTTCCCCTGTATTCCCATGGAGGGTGACTTTTAAATGACAACAGATTGAATTTCAAACCTTCTAGTCACGTGAAAGCAGGCGTACATTCCTAACATTTCATAACCTACCTCCTACAAAGCACATGGCACACTTCCTTCCCCTTGTGTTCCTCACTGCCTCGTTCTTGACATTTTTTAATGTGGCAAGTGTACATCAGACTTTGCATTTCTTAGACTGCCTACTGCCCTGGCTCCTGGTCCCTGCCTGCATTAGCATCCCAGCCACAGGCTTTTTGACACAGAACACTCTCAATTCTACTCCTTTCTGGACACGCCTGGAGTCCTCATTATTCTGACATTTATGGTCTTGTTTTCTTTGCTTTCTGGCTCTAATAAAATCAATGCCCTTGGTTATTATCTGTCTAGTAGATGATATTTGGGGATAAGCAGAGCTTGGATAGTGTCTTTTTTTCCTCCCTTGACATTTGGTTAAAAACATAAAAGCATTCTCTTCATCCTTACATTTTTTTAGGATTTTAGCACAGTATGATGTTGAATTTGAAATCTGGACTCCATTTTTTGCCTTATCCTTTACTATAACATGTTATACTATTAGTTACCTCCTCCATTGTAGTTTCTGCTTCTCAAGTAATAATTATCTACTATTTGCCAAACACTGTGTTAAATGTTTTGAAGGATATTTAAGAAGTTCATTTAATTTTATTTAAGGTATTGTCCTCTAGGAATGGATAGTCTAGTAGGGGGATGACACCAATGAAGAGAGTTGTAATACAGAGCATTATCTGGCAAACAAAAGAGAGTTATGTTAGGCATGAAAAAGAAAGTCATTGCCACTCAATGAGGTTGAAAGATTTTTAAGAGAAAGTGACTTTTGAATTGAGTTTTCAAGGATGGGTAGAAATGCAGGAGGCAAAAGGGTGGTGAAAGAGAATAATCTAGCCACAGCAAAAAGTCTGATCAAAGTTCCATGGGCACAAACATAATTAAGTGCATAGAGTAAGAAGAATGAATCATGCAAGTTTTAAACTAAAAAACAAACAAAAAAAACATTAAATTGAACCCCTTCGGGGCATAAGTGGTGTTTTCATTATGATTCCTATTTGAAGGTAAAGATTCAGAAGAAAAAAGTAGGTTTAGAAAGTGAACAAGTTTCTAAAAATATGGTGCCTGAGAATGGGATTTGGATTTTTGAATCGTGGTTTATGAAGAAGGAATGGTGGGCTCTTGGCTAGATGGCAAATCACATAATGGGTCGAGAGAACATTTTTCATAGAATCTTGTCACTCTATCAATATTTGAACAGAAAAAGAAGGGAGAAAGGAGAAAATTGCCTATATATGCTTGACAAAATTAGTTGAATCAAAAGGAAGAGTAGATTAAGGGAAAATAGTAGTGAGCTCAGTTTTAAAAATATTGATTTTTAGAGTGCTAGTGAGACATCCATGTGGAGAAATCTTATAATCAGAACTCGGAAGCTAGAGTCCAGTTGAGAAGTGATATGGATTAGGAATCATCTGCATAAATGATAAGCAAAATCATGGAATTGAAGGGAGATAGGGTACCTTTTGGAGTTAAGTGAGGTAGGAAGTAGCAGAATCAATTGCAAGTGCAGAGAACTTAGCTTTAGTGAGTTTTAGAGGTATCTCTTCTATGATTACAGAATAAAAAAGAGGAATGATGATGCTGAAAAGCTTTAATGAGTGCATAAGGACAAATGAGAGTGTTCACATGGGATGGCTTCAGTCTTTTCAATAAAGGAAGATACTAGATTATTTGCTATACATATGGATATCAGAGGCACTATTGAGAGGAGAGGGATAAAGAAGAATTGAATTTTGTTGGAAAATGGAATGTTAAGGTTCTGAATATTAAACTATGTGAAATTACAGGAGACAGTTAGTTTGAAATATTGACCTTGTTGACAAGAGGCTGAAGAGAAATCAAGAAGGCCATTGCAACTGAAGAATGTAAGGAACTGTGTGATTAAGATGTTAGTCTATCTTCATGGATATTGAGGTCCTTGGGGATGGTAGCAGTGGATGGGGGAGGGAATAGATCCTATATCATTGAGAAAATTGGGAGAATAATTTGGAAGTCAGGAAAGGATAATCAACAGGATAAAAGTAAAGTGCTATAAGCAGAGTACATTGATCTTAAAACTGAAATATTGTCTCTATAGCTTTACCAGAGAGAAATAAAGCAGAAAAAGAAAATATAGACAATTATCCCTAGTATGCATTTTTTCAAAAATATTCAATTAAATATCAGAAATGAGACTAGAACAACTAATTTAAAAGGTTAAACACTGTTGCCAGATTGAATTTATACCAGGGATACCATACAGGTTCAATATAAGGAAAACTATACATATAATAGGTCATGTTAGTTTTAAAAATCATTTTAAAAACATCAATACATACTAAATAAAAAAAAACAAAATATGATACTCATTTCTTTTTAAAAAACTAAAAAGCTTAGGAAGAAATGGACCTTTCCATTATGATAATTAGTATCTATCTAAAACCAAGGACCAACATTATAATATAAGGGGAAAAGGTCAAAGGCTTTTCTAATAAGATAATGGGTAAAGCAAGGATGGTCATTCTCACCATAATTGTTTTAATTTTGCTCTAGAAAATGCTAGCTATTACAATACATTAAGAAAACTCTCACTTTTTGTAGGCAGTATGATGTTTTATTTAGAACCCCCCAAAGTCAATTAAGAGTAATGAAAACAATAATTTCAGCAAAGTTGCTGAAATATAAAACAAATCTACTTACATTGTAACCATTTATGCTTATTGCCAACAAAATTCAGCAAGGATAGGAAAATAAATTCCATTCAGTATAACTGCAAAATATATAACGTATTTGGGAGTCTATCTACTAAGACACATATAAATACAACAATAAAGCACTACACAGAAATAAAATTCTAATTAATTGGAGAAACATTCATTGCTCATGGGTGGACAAGCCAATATATTACAAATTACAATACTACCCAAATTTCTTAACTTATTCAATATTTTACTTATTACTTATTTAATTTGTTAGTACTTGCCCTTTGATAGTTCTCAAATAATACTTTATAAAGGTAGAAGAAATAATTAAATGTATGTGGCATCCCAAAAGGTAAAAAAATCTCAACAAAAACATTTTTAAAATATGGAAGAGGGAGCTTAGCTGTATCAAATGTCAAACTAGATTACAAAGCACTAGCCAATAAAATTATTTTTTCCAATTTAATGATAAAGAGGTAGATCAATGCAACAGATTAGATATACTTAGTAGCATAGTGTTTGACAAATCCAAAGACTTTCTGACTCCTGGGACATGAACTCACTATTAAGAAAAACAAAACCTATTGTTGAAACTAAAAAGAAGTCCAAAAAAAAATTAGAATCTCAAACCATATGCCAACATTGTCTCCCAATGAATATATGACTTAAGAGAGTAGTCCACTGAAATTCAAGTTTAGAATGGAAAAGAAAAATGTCCTAGACAGTATGTACTGACAAGGCACTCTTCCCACCTGGAAAAGTAAGACTTGTCACCCCAGGAACATGGTCTTTGACTTAGCACTGGGTAGAACTTGAAGACATGGAAGACATTTTTCAGGTCATCTAAAAAGAAGTGCCAATGGAAGACAGGGAGACAAATCCATTAAAAAGGTCTTTAGAGACACATGTAGATATAAAGTACTTTCCAGGGAATTTTATAAACACATCTGTCATAAATGGGTTTATCACCCAAAGAGATAATTAAAGGCAGATAAAAGGTGTTTATGTTCCCCCAAACTTTAGTTTCTCACTAAAGGGTGTTTTCTTGAATGTGAGATAGTGAGTTTTTTAGATTTTTTTAGACAAGAGCCATTTCTTTAAATGACATCTAAAGGCATCCTTCTACATTGTGATTTTCTCCATTGCAGTTTCGATATACCTCCAGTCAACATAAGAAATTAAATGAGAATTTTTAGGGAGTTTTATGGAAGCTACAGACAACATGTGAAAGCCAGCAGATGACATAGAAAAAGTATAGAAATTCAGAAATTCACAATACATCTGTATAGTATTGTATAAACCATCATATTTTATTTTTTAATACCATAAACATGTACAACTTCTTCTTTAAACTTGAAATAAGAAAAAAAGTTTAAAATTTGTGAAAAGAATGTGAAAGCCCCCAAATTGTGGATTTTCCAGACTGTGGGGGAAGAGATACTTTTATTTAACATCAAACCAGCTAATCATCTACTTCCCTATTTTCTTCTCATCTATCCTACAAATCTATAGACCACAAGAACTTCAGGTATCATGACTTAGTTGATTTAATTCATTCAGCTTTAGAATTCCTACCCTTGGGCCCCAACAGTCCTGACAGATTAATATGTGAGGCAAGTTCACATGGTCCAGCCATTCTTCCCATCCTAGCCTTGATCATATCTTGTTATCTGCCCTTCTACTTTCAGGCAAGTTTTTCAATAGAGAGGATAGAGAGACAGGGAGTCATGAACAAGTTAAGGAGGAATAAAAAGGTTTAGGTGAGTGAGATAATGAGTTAATTAGAAAGGTGCAAAAAAATTGCCTCACAGCACTGAGGATCTTGTTACGGTTATGGAAAATTAATTGTAGTGAACTCAGCATGATTTTTGTCACTTTTGTTCAGCAGTACTTGCATAGGAGCAAAGGTTGCTATAATGGGAATGATCCAAGGTCTGGCAAGGCATGGTTGGTGATATGATAAGGGGGAAAGGGACTAAAGAGAAGAGAGCAGATAAAGCTAAACTGGCTCACCAAGGGGATGAGATGGAAAAAGGAATAGCATGTAGCTCATACAGGGGTGATGGTTTGGGAAAGCCCTGGAGAGGATAAAGTGATTGGAGGTCACAGTGTACATGAAGAGAAGGGTTTTAAGTGTTAGAAAGCAGGGAGAGGAAGAGGGAGAGGGAGAGAGACAGAGAGAAAGAGAGAGACAGAGACAGAGAGATAGATAGAGAGAGGAGAGAGACAGAGAAGAGAGAGTGAGAGTGTGTGTGTGTGTATTTGTGTGTGAGTGTGATAGAGACAGAGAGAGAGA
>NC_058132.1:591805018-591837593 GCF_016433145.1 Gracilinanus agilis | reverse complement strand
GTGTGTGTGTGTATTTGTGTGTGAGTGTGATAGAGACAGAGAGAGAGAGAAAGGAGAGAGAGAGAGAGAGAGAGAGAGAGAGAGAGAGAGAGAGAGAGAGAGAGAGAGAGAGAGAGAGAAAATCTGTGTGTTTGTGTGAGACAGAAACAGAGATAGAGGCAGAGAGGAAAGAGTGAGAGTGAGAATTGCTCCTCTTCTGTCTTAGAACTGTTTTTTTTAAATCAGAAAGGAAAATGTGGGCACACAATCCTAGAAGGAAATGCTTCAGTTCTTCTTCCCTGAAGTCATCACTGGCCCCACTGCTTCATGGTCTTCCTCAGATGGCCATACCAGGCCTTCCTCCAAATCCCTGTGGGACAGGGTCTAGGACATTTTTAGGCAAAAGATATATCGTCTTTTAGCACAGCTGTCCTCTGCTGCCCTGTTCCACCCTAATTTTAATTATGGCTCTGATCTCACTATGGTTCTAAACAATATCTTTCCATAGACATTCAACATGGCCAAGTTGCTTAGAATAAATTCAGTCTTATACAGAGGTATAGTAGAGAGATTTCTAGATGGTGTCATTTAAGAAGTGCCTCCATCCCAAGTCAGTTTACTTAAAAATATATCCCATACCAGTCAACCATGGTAACTGAAATTGCCACCATTTTAACAGTTAAACTAATATGGGATTTCAACAATCCTTTAGCTTGGCTCATTAAATCCAATTACCCATGACTACTGACTGTCACTTCAAAACAGAGAAGGATCTGAAAGAGAAATAGTCACAGGGAATGGGATGATGATTGTCAGAGTATCACTATGAGAAGAAAGCAGAAAAAGTCCAGTCTAAGAAACCTCCAATCTGACCAAGGGTAGAAGCTAGAATTTCCCAGGATCACTGAACTTTGTTTTTCTTTCAAAATTCACTGTTATGAAAACATTCATTTCTCTTCCTTGTTGGTTAACACATCTTTACGTGTCCTTACATTGTAATCTCATGTTGTCTTTACAAGAGCATACTATTATTATTAATCATGGCAGCATTACAATTAGTAATGGTGATTTTTTTCCACACATTTGCGTCATGGGCTGTCCATGAAGCTCTGAGGATTTGCATGTGGGCATTTTAAAAATGGTGTGTTAAAAAAACAAAACATCTTAATTATGATCAATCCCAACCACATTGTATCAGTAACAGCAACTAATATGGGATTTCCAACAATGCAATTTCCCTAGAGGTGCACTAGGTCCAATAATGATTATTTTGGGAAGACTAATTAATAAATTTTGCTTTAGGAAACGAGTGCATACAAAGGTCCCTAGAGAGATTTGTAACAAAAATCCCCATAAATATAAGAAATCTATTTTGAAAACATTTCCTGTATCAAGCTTAGGAATTATTTTTTCTTCCTTCCAAAATTTCATAATTCATTTTGGGGAAATTGAAGAGAGGAAGGTGAGTGAAGAGAGGAAGGTGAAAGAGGGAGAAAAGTAATAAATGGAAATAGTAGAAACATTGAAAAGAATATATGAAAACAGGAAGAAGAAATTGATATTGAGAAATTCTGGATCAGGTTTACTCACCTCCCTCTGTGCCCATTTCCAAGTTAAAAATCAACCCTGTATAACACTCAGGTGTAACACCAACCTTGATGCCAGGATATGATGATCTAGTCCAACCCCCAAATAAAACCTGGAAGAAAACTGATGCCCAGAGTTCATGCAAATGCTACTGTCCAATGTACCTTTCTCCTACACAGATGCTTTTTTCCTTTGAGTCTTTAAGACATCTGCCACTGTAATTTTTCATAGTGTATTTTTCATAGTAGACTCTTTGTGAATGGCTGCTACTGTAGTCAGTCTCCAACTTTGCCCGAAGCTACTCTTCTTCAAAGTGTTTGTCATTAAAGATCTGGACAAATGGACACTATCCCTGACTCACTTTGGATAAATATGGTCTTTTCCTTACATCAAATCTAGCCTATTTTAATTCTATTTTAGCTTCACCCCACCTATGGCACCTTTATTTTGGACAACTTTCCCATGCAGCATGAAATAATAAAAAAATGTTGGACTCAGAATCCAAAGACTTGGGTTTGGCTTTTAGTATGCTAGTAAATATCTAACAACAGGCTCTGAGGTGAGGGGGATTGTATGAATGATACATTTTAAAAGTTTAATCTGAATAATTAGTATTTTCCACCACTTTCTTAAGGCTGTCATCATTAAGCCCTAATTTGTAGCACTTGCCAATTTCTGGGATGTAATTACTCATGCTGAAAGTTTAACAATCAGCTCTCCTGAACTAGTAAAAGCGGTCACTAATATTCTACTCTTTTCCTGGATAGCTACAAGTTTTATGACCATCAGAAAAGTCACTTAAACTCTTTATGTCTTGGGTTCTTCATCTGCAAAATGGGAATGATAATCCTTTTGGAGAATACTTCACAGTGTTGAGGAAAATGCTTTTGAAAACATTAAGGCATTTTATAAATGTGAAATGTTAGTAATTCTGGAACTGTGTCTTCTAGGCTGGTGTTACCCCATTAGTCAGCAGAACACTGGTGAATGGAGCCTAGCCCAGAGAAGACAGTTAATACACACAGTTGGACATCTCATTAAGCACAGGAGGAATTGGACAAGAGGATTAAGCAACCTGAATGCCTGTCCTATTGATAAATGGGACTCCTGTAGTAGGTAGCATCATGAACTAGAAATCAGAATGGGAAAATGAGTCCAAGCCCTGTTCTTAACGGAACACTTGACAGTTTTGAGAATTGGAAAGAAGAACTTGAGAAATCCCTCTATCTAGTTCAATCCCTTCATTTTACAGAAGGGGAAACTGAGTCCCAGAGAAATACAATAATAAGTGGTAAGTGACAGAGCCAAGTTTCAAACCCAGAGCCTGTGACTCTATATAACACAGTGTTCTTTATACTCTTCTGTGCTGTATCTCCTTCCTCTATCAGTTATAATGTCTCTGGACTGGTTAGCAGACATTTCTAGAACAGGCAGAGACCTCAAAAATCACCTAGAAAGCATCATGGAACAATGGAGAGAGTCTTTGGATAGAGAGTCAGAGCACCTGGGTTAAAAATCCTTCCTCTACTACTTATTACCCAGGTGACATTGGCCAAGTCTTAACCTCTCAGAACCTTGGTTTCTTCACCTGTAAAATGAAAGCTGACCTCCAAAAACCCTTTCATCTCTCAGTCTAGGATATTATGATCTAGTCCAACCTTCAAATAAAACCAGAAAGGAAACTGAGGCCCAGAGGTCTTGCAACTTGTCCAAAGGTACTCAGTAGTTAATGGCAGGATTGGGAGTAGTGCCCAGATCTCCTAATTCCTCCTCTAGTATTATTTTCATTACACCAGGCTACCTAAAAAATCATCAAGGTTCTGTCCAACTCTAAAATGCTATGATTTAGTGGTTTTCATCAGGTTCCTTTCCTATCCCAGTCCCAGGCTGACCATGATGGCAAGAATGTGCATAGCTCTTTCTTTCAGAGAGCCAGATGGAAGAATAGGGACTTTAAAGATCTGTTTCCTTGTCATGGAGTTCAGGATAGACTATAGTTCCCCAGGCCCCCACTTAATTTACAAACAATTTTAAGCACTTTGATGTATGACTTATTTTTCCACTTTTCACTCTTCCCTTCCAAATGTTGTTATCTTCTTAGTCATGGCCAACTCTCTGTGACTCTATATGGGGTTTTCTTGACAAAGATACTGGAATGGTTTTTCATTTCCTTCTCCAGCTCCTTTTACAGATGAGGAAACTGAGACAAATAAGATTAAGTGACTTGTTCAGGAAACACAGCTAGCCCTTCTGAAAGGACTTTCTTAATCTAATTCACTATAACTAGTCATAGAGTCCTCCCAAAATGGTTTCTACTGAAAGACTTCAGACACAGGTATTGGTGGCAGAGATGCCAGTTTTCCTTTGCAGAATGGTTCATGTCTCATAAAACTGACAAGATTGGAAGGATTACCTTAACAAAGGGAAAAACAGTCGTGGTGGCCTGGAATTAGAAAACCTGAGATCAAATCCTTCTTCTACCTTCTAGCTTCCTGATCTTGAAGCTTAACCTTTCTGAGCCTCGTTTTCTCATCTGTAAACTGGGAAGTTCATACTGCCCTTCTTACCTAATGCATTGTTGGTGGAGTGGTGGTCTAATCCAGCCATTCTAGAGGGCAATTTGGAACAACACTCAAAGAGCTATTAAATTGTGCATACCCTTTGCATCAGAAATACCACTATCTGTATCCCTAAGAGATTTTAAAAAGGGGAGGAAAAGGACCTACTTGTACAAATTTATTTATAGCAACCCTTTTTTTGTGGTGGCAAATAATTGGAAATTGAAGGGATGTTCATCAGTTGGAGAACAACTGAACAATTCTGGGATACGATAATGATGGAATACTATTGTGCTGTAAGAAACAATGAACAGGATGATTTCAGAAAAAGCTGGAAAGACCTACATGAACTGATGCAGAGTGAAATAAGCAAAAACAGGAGAAGCAATATTCTATGATGATCATATGTGAAAGATTTGTATTCTCTCAGCAATACAATGCTCTAGGACAGCTCTTGTGTCATTTGGAAGACCACTACCTTCCCTTCCCTTCCTCTACCTTCCTCTCTACTTTCTCCCATCCATCCTATCCTCCTACCTTCCTCCTTTCACCCCCCCCCCCCCACACACTCTGAAGGACTTCTGACAAAGAATGCTATCCACCTCCAGAGAAAGAACTATTGGAATCAGAACGAAGATCAAAGCATATTATTTTTCTCTTTATTTGTGTTTTATTTTGGGGTTTTGGTTTTATATGATCATTCTCTTACAACAATAAAAATATGGAAATGTGTTTTGCATGATAATACATGTACAGCCCAGATCAAATTTCTTACCATCTCTGGGAGAGGGGAAGTGGGTCAGTCATGTAGGGAAATCCAAGGATAACTGATGGACAACCTTTGGGTTCCATCAACTGACGAAATGAATGCAGAATACTTTCTCACTGTTGAGTTCTAGAAATATGTGAGCTATTATTATAAAAAAACAGATTTACAGTACACTTAGGGCAATGAATAATCCAACACACTCTGGAACAATCACTTGCTGAGTGAAAAAAAAAAAGATGGCTAAGAGAAAAATACTTTGTGTCCAGCAAAGTGCTGGGTGAATATGAATGATAGTGATAGTATTTGATGATGCTGATAAGGAATCACAGAAGAATCTGATGATGATCATTGTTAATCACCACCAAACATGTATTAAACATGGATACTCACATGACCCTGGGTAGGACTTTTGCTCCTGTCATCTAGAAATTTACTATCTATGACATGAATATAGAAAATGTTGTTAAGGGACAGAGTCACACTCACAAAACTGAAAAGATAATTGTCATTAAGAGACAAGTGCTCGAATATTTATATATATATACATACATATACATATATATATATAACTATATTATAGAGGTTTTTGGGATTTGAGGAGAAAGACACCCACACAACAGAAGAGATGATTGTCATTAAGAGCCAAGTACTTCTATAAATGTAACTAGGTTACATATATTGAGATTTTGAGACTGAGGAAAGATAGGCTGGAGAGTGAGAAGATATGGAAGTTTTCAAAGGGAGGCTGAATGACCAGTTGAAAGGATTGTAGTAGAGGCGGTCACAGTTCTAGAGTTGGAAGGGATCACAGAGGCCATCTAGTCAATTTTCCTTATTTTACAGATAAGGAAACTGAGGCCTGAGACGGGAACATGTCTCACCTATTGTCACCTGGATAATATTTATCAAGGGAGGGATTTGAACCCAGGTCTCCTGTGATGCAAGAGCAAGTATTCTTTGTACTATATCAGATTTTTTATCTCAATGAATTAATAATAAAACTTTCAGTTATATAATATCTTAATTGTTCTCTGAGGTCCCTTCCAACTCCGAAATTCTGTGGTTCTATGTACTTTTGGCAGCATAGTGTGATGGGAATAGCGCTGGTACTAGAGTCAAAAGGCACAGGCTCTAATCTCCTACTTTTGCCATTTACTACCAGTGGGACCTTGAAAAGGTCACCCTGGGTCTCAGTTTCCTTATCCATCAAATGAGAGAAATGAACTAGATGGTTGGCCTTTGAGATCTTTTCTAGCTCTAGACCAATGATCCTAGCATCAACTCTTACATTTTCCCTACCTGGAGGTCCTTCCTCATTTTCTCCAAATGATTGAATCCAAACCATCCTTCAAATCTAACTCAAATTCCCTCTTTTCTTCCCTGAACACTTCCTTAATCATGTCATACAAACATGAGGAATCATTGAAGTATCTGATATTCAATCATAATAACCACCAAGCATATATTAAATATGGATACCCACATGATTCTGGCCACTTTTCCTGGTGAGATGAGTAAATGAGAACAGTTATTTCCAATGGCTATGAAAGCAGTTGAAACAGGTGCTATAGAGTGCTTAGAGGCTAGTCAGACATTAAAGAAGCCAAGGTCACCCACTGCATCCTGGGCTATCACTAGTCATCTTGACTTTCATCTGGTCACTGGACTTTGATGACTCTGGAGGAAAGAGTGAGGCTGATGACTTTGTGCAATCCTGCCTTGCTTAAATCCAGCTGATTCACAAGCCAAGATGTTACCCTTGAGAACTGATCAGTCCTCTTTGAAAATAAAGGACAAGCAACAACCAATATATAATATATACCATAGATCATATGTGTGTGTGTGTATGTGTGTGTGTGTGTGTGTGTGTGTGTGTGTGTGTGTGTGTGTATGATTATAAAACAATACCGGAGAAGGAAATAAATCCAGTATCTTTTCCAGAAAAACTCCATGGCCAGGAGGACTCCATAGACTCCATGTGGTCCATGGGGCCATAAAGAATCCACCATGATTGAATGACAATATATAATACTGTATACCCTACATATACATAGTGTATACATAGGTTTATATGTACACCTATCTCTATCTATATAAACACTTTCAGATTTGCATCTCTATTCCAAACAAGTAGCATGGTGTCTTATGTATAGCAGAAGCTTAGTAAATGTTTGTTGTACTTGAAATGATTTTTGATGAGCACACTGTCTCAGAACCCACCTAATATCTCAGTCACTTTTGATCTCAAACCCATAGGGCATCCCTCCTCAGACTGGTTGCCATGTGTTTTGCTTTTGTTCATTCCAAACAGTGCCTTGAAAGGAGACAAAAAACGCAACTTCAGAGTGAAGCCCAGAGCAGAAATTGTCCCCAGTTGAGGAGGCTGGTTCTTCTTTCTTCTTTAGGGGTCTTCATCATTGGTGTTGTAGCCCAGGGGTCAGGAGCCAGCCAGCCTGTCAACAAATACTTATTGTGCACCTGCTTCCAGGCTCTATCCAAAAATGAGTCCAGACTTGGAGACTCAGTAAAAGAATCCTCTAATCCCTCCAAAGCAGTTCTCTGCCAGCTCATAAAGCATGTTGATTTGCTGTTGTGCAAACCAAGCTCCCTTAAACCACTCTCTAGCCTTTTTGACATCCAAACATTCACCAGTGGATAAACAAGGAAGGGTATGGCCCCACCCTAAGCCATTTTTTAGCTCAGAAATCCTTGGCAAAAATAGGGAAGCAGCCTCTCTCATGCATGAGGACAGTGCTTACTTCAGAAGAAGTCACATTTCTCTAGGCTGCCTCCAATCTGCTAGGGTGAAAACAACCAGGGGTTGGGAGTCAAGAGATATAAATTCTGTCCCATCTCTGCCCTATCATTGCATCACTGTTTAATCTGGGTAAATCACCTTCCATTTATTCCACCAAGAATTTATTTATACTGGGGGCCACTGGGGGCTCCATGGATTGAGAGCAAGTCACTTAATTCCCATTGCCTTAGAACCAGTACATAGTATTCATTCTAAGAAGGAAGATAAGGGTTTAAAAATTTATCTACACTATCTACATGCTATGGTAGGGACTAGAGAGAGATACAAAGATAAATAAGATACGTTCCTTGGTCTCAAGGAACTTGCAAAACAATGAGGCCAGATGTTTGGAACTAAGTTTCCTTATTTATAAAATAAAGGGTATGGATCTAGATTTATAAGGCTCCTTCCATTTCTAAATATTATAATCCCATTATCCAAAGTCTAATTATGTTGTTCTCACAGGAGCTAAAAAGAAGATGTAAGTAGGAAAAAAATCAGGCAAAATGAACAACAACAAAGGAAGGCAAGATGCTAAATTCCCCCAAATTTCATGAGTGAATTTGAGCATTATTTCCTACAGGTGAGAAAATGCTCTTTTCAAGGAGGTGCAAGGAATCTCCTTCTTCACCTCCGCTAACATTGCAATCTGATGACATTATCATCCCAGATGACAGCCAGAGGAACAAATGAATTAGGCAATAAATATGTGGTCAAAGGGCCATAGATCTGAAGTCAGACTTCAACTTTCGTTTTACAGATAAAAATGCAAAGTCCCAGGGAAATGAAATGATTTCCCGGAGATTGCACAGGTAATGAACAACAGAGATGAGCTTTAAATTCAGATCCTCTGACTGCACAGCCAGTCCTCTTTCTATCATACCATATGCTTAGATATAATAATCATGCCAAACAAAAAGGACCCTGGATGAATGAGAATGAGAAGCCTAATATCCAGGGCTGGATAACCACAGAAGGGAATTTTACATTTACAAAGGAATTTAAACATTTGCAAAACACAACCCATTGAGGACTGTTGCTACTCATTCATGTCTGACTATTAGTGATAATATTTGGGGTTTTCTTTGCAAAGATACTGGAATGGTTTTCCATTTCCTTCTCCAGCTCCTTTTACAGATGAGGAAACTGAGGCAAACAGGGTTAAGTGACTTGCTCAGGATCACAGAGGTAGTAAGTGTCTGAGGTGGGATTTGAACTCAGGAAGATGAATTTTCCAGGCTCCAGGCTTGGGAACTCTATTCACTTTACCACCTAGCTGCCAAAAAAACTAGATACAATATCCATTAAAGTTCCCATCTTAAACCCAAGGAAACTGGGTCAGAGAGATTTTTGACTTCATAACCGTCATTTGTAAAGTACTTTGTGGAAGGTTTTATATACATTCTTTCATTTGAACTTCACAGTAACCCCAAAGGGTAGGTACTAAAGGTATTTTTATTCCCATTTTACAGACAAGGAAATAGAAACTGAGAGAAATTACATGGACCTACCCAGGGTCACACAGTATCAGAAGCAGAATTCCAACCTATGTCTTTCTGACTTCAAACCCATACTTTAGCCTTGGCTCTAAGACTCACTCAATTAATATTGGCCATCCCAGGAACTGAATCCAAACCTTTTGAAGCTCAACCAAGCGCCATTATAACCACACTGCCTCTTTTGTCTGCAGGGCTCTTGACCTAAAGAGAATTAAGTAAAAGAACTCCTTGATAAAGTTGGAAATCTGAGCCATTGTTCCTGAGGATAAAATGTTCTCCAGAACAATGAGATGCAAGTTGAAGCCAGAACTGTTGCCTGGAGATAGGAAGAATAGAAGAGAGAAGGGAGAAAACCCTTCCACATCCCTCTGAGGCTGGAAGCTCCCTCTGCAGCTTTCTCCTACTCAGAGAATGGCTTCCCAGGGACCTACTAAAACAGGATCCCTTATTTGAGCAAACGGGGCTTCTTGCTATCAGCCCTCCAGGAGAAAAGCCAGGCTGACTGAGATGGAAATGAAGGCTCTGTCCAAGGTGATAGAAGCGCTTTGTCTGTCTGCCTCACCTGGTGCTCTTACTGACTTCACTGAGCACCCAATGGCATTCTCCATTCCCCCCTGCCAGGGTTGGGAGCAGAGCAGGGTACCACACCACCGCTCAGCTTTCAGCTTTCTCCCTGGAGTGATGCATTAACATCGCCGATTCACCCGGTGCTATTAGTAAGTCTGGTCCTGCAAGACTCGGGCAAGTTATAGAATTAATATGAGGTTAGGAATGTTAATTGTCCTATGTTGATATTATTGTAGCTGGTGCTAATGTGAAAATAATTACTACCCTGTGTTTTTATGGCCCTTTTCATTGCCCTCTGGTGGGTATGGAGCTCTATGACTATTGACAATGGTGACATAATACAGGAGGGCTTTTATTGCCTTAGAAACCCAATGGGGGAAGGGAGCAGGGAACGACAGGCAGTGGGAGATGCTCGAGGGGGGCTGGGTTTGGAAACATTGCTTTCTTTGTGATCTTTTTCCAAGAACATTTAATTGGCTATAACAATAAGGAGCCTGTGAATGTCAATTTGCCTTCTCCCTGGATGGATTTTAGGACTCAAGCAGAACTGTAAGTAGGGTGGGGCCATTGGAGCTTTGAATCAGGGAACAAAAATTCAGAGGGTATTGGAGAGCTCTTGTGCTCTTTCAGAAGACAGAAATCACTGCACAATTAGTTAAATTCTGAAGGACTTACGATGAAAAAAAAATGCTATTCAGAGAAAGAACTAATGAACTCTGAGTGCAGACAGAAGCATACTTTTTCTTCATTTTCTTTGTATTTTGGGGTGCCTTTTTTTTGCAACATGGCTAATATGAAAATATATTTTGTATGACTTCACATGTATAATCAAGATCATATTATTTGCCCTCTCAAGAGGTAAGAAAGAGGCAGGAGAGGAGAGAATCTGGAACTCTACATTTTAAAAAATGAATTAAAAAATTTTAGACATAATTAGGAAATATTTAAATTAATAAAATATATTTGAAATATAAGATTAAATCAGTCATGAATAAATAAATAAAATTTTTAAAAGATGAGTTAAAACAGGAAGGTATGAAATACCAGGAATTTGTTAGAAGACTATGCCCCTAAGATGAACACTTCCTGTCCCTTCATCTAGGTGTTGTTCCCATAGTAGTGACCTTAGATAATATAGATTCTCTGTTTCCCTGTCCTAGGACCTTTTGTGCAAAGGTTCAAGGTCTTTCTCTTTGATCTGCCATCACTCCCCTCATTTTTTTAAGCCCTTACTTTCCATTTTAGAATCAATACTGTGTATTGAATCCAAAGCAGAAGAATGGTAAGGGATAGGCTATGGGGGTTAAGTGACTTTCTCAGGGTCACACAGCTAGGAAGTGTCTAAGATCAGATTTGAACTCAGGATTGTCCCCTCTTTGGACCTGGCTCTCAATCCACTGAGCTGCTCCCTTCAATTCATCTTTAAAAGTTTATTTGAAATCACCTATTGGGTTGGTTACCCTTGGTGCCAGGACTACTAGTTTTAGCTCTGATTTTCAGACTCAAGAGCTTATTTCTAAATACTTCTTTATTGATGAGAAATTAGGACAAGGATGGACCCTATTTGGCTCCTAGGCTGAGGTGGCAAGAGAGCAGCTTATAGCTTATAGAAGTCTCTTGGGGTGTCTTAGATTACTCTTGGGGTACAATCAACCCTGCAAAAGGCTAACTGCAGAATTTCTGACAGTTGAGAGGGTTTAGAACCCTGACTAGAGGCAGCTGATCCTGGAGGCTCCATCAGAGCAGAAGGGTCGACTGAGCTTGGTCTTTGGGCTGAAACCTGGCCTTGATTCTGTGCCTTTTCTCTTGAGATTTTGTAGTTTAGCTAATTCCTCTGGATCTCCCTGACCTTCCCTATTTCAGTCCCCATTTCCTTTCCTAATTTCCTGTGGGTTTGGGAGAAGGGTGGATTTGGGTGGTAGCAATCAAACTTTGAAGACTTAGTTTTCCACATAGTCAAGTAGGGCTTACCCTGGATACAAATTATCTCCTGATTCATTGTGTGTAACTTCCCTAACCTTAAAGGCAACAAAACCTCCTGGGACTGAGTGAGGGCAGGTCCTTTCTCAGTCTCCCATTCCTGTGTCCCTCCCCCACCTGGAGCTTCTCCCTAGGTGGTTGTTAGAGAAACCTTGTATCCTTCTGTCCTTTATAATCAACCCTGAAACTTAATAAACCCTGTTGTTATTTAATCAAACCTTTTGCTAAATCATTGGTTGAATGATAAAAGAGGGATAAGGAGAGAAAAGAATAGTTTCTCTTTGGGTCCTGAGGGGAGCTGGAGGCGTCCATCTTGGAGGAAGTGGTGATCTCTATACTTCCTCTGAGAAGCCCTTCTATTTCACAGACAGGGAAGAACCTTGGGACTCTTCCTTTGTGAACCTGAGAAACTAACTAGAAAGCCCTCTAGTTAGTTTCAAATCATTTCTGACTGCCCTGACCTTTGTCTGTAGAAGTGCCCTTCCTACCTGGAAGAGTTCAGCCTGTTTGCCTTCAGTGTCCTCTGTCTCAAGCCTGTGTACCCAGTCTGTGTCTCCCTGTTGCAGCTGCCTGCCCAATTACTTCATCATCTCCCCTTGCTGCTCATTCTACTTCATCATCTTATATTTCCCTAAACTCAGTCATTCCCTTACATATTCTACCACGTCAATTTACTACCTCCACTATTGTACCCTCTTTTCCTACCTATTGACGTAGGGACCCACAAACCCCAACCACTTGCTTTATTCCCTTATTACACAAGAGAGCAGCTTATAGCTTATAGAAGTCTCTTGGGGTGTCTTATATTACTCTTTATAGACTATTTATATGTGTTTTCTTCTGTTTCATAGAGGTGTTCCCAAGGAGAAGACACACACTCGACTCATCTGTGGGCCCAAGAAGCTGTAGCATTTCCAATAACAATAGCTCAGTAAAATATCTCAGCAGGCAGGTTAACTAACAGGCTTTAAACCTTTGAGTTAGGGGGATTTACCCCAGGCATGTGAAGACTTCCCTGGGCAGAATGGGCAGATAAAAACAATTTGTTCTAATAGCCACAAAGGTAGCAGGAGCAAGCTCTATAAGGCACTCAGAGCTCGGTTAGACATAAAAGAAGCCAAGGTTATCGACTACATCTTCAGCTATCACCAATCATCTTGATTTTTTCTTGTCACTGGATTTTGATGACTCTGGAAGAGAGTATAACACTGGTAACTTTGTGCAACTCTGCCTCACTTAAATTAAATTTATGTGCAAGTCAAAAATATTGTCATTTGACCCTCTTTGAGTATGAAAAACAACCACCAACCAACCATACCTTCATGAGCCTTAGTTTCCAAAGTAATACCTGTAGTACTCAGCTCACCTAGGAGCATGTGAAGTTCAAATGAAAAAAAAAGTATGAAATCACTATCTAAACCTGAAAGAGTGATATATAAATATCAGTCTCACTCACGGGGCAACTAATTTTGTGCATAGATAGAAATGCAGGAGAGAATGAGTTCAGGAACAAATAACTATAGAAAAATATGGCTCAATGAGAATGCCAGATTTTCAATCAAAGAATTTTGTTAAAATCTTACCTCTGACACTTAATTTACCTATAAATCAGCTGTGAAACTATGGGCAAGTCATATGATCCTAGATCTTGAGATGGAAAGGATTTACTTCAAAACTCAAATCACTTCATTTTTCTTGATCTTAGTTTCCTCAATTGTTGAGAGATAGAGAGAGGAGGAGGAGAAAGAGGAGAATAAAGAGGAGAATAAGGAGGAGGAGGAGGAGGAGGAAGAGGAAAAGGAGAAAGAGGAGGAGAAGCTGGAGGAAGGTGGTGGTTGGTGGTTGGTGGATACAGGGGTAGGGGGGTATTTGGTCTCTGGAGCAGTGGTACATGGTCTCTAAAATGTTTCTAAAAGTTTTGCCATCACTGGTCTATACAATTAAGATAATTCTTCTCTTTAGACTTGATGGAGAAAGACTTTCAGGCCTGAGTCTATGTAGGATAACTATGGTATGATTTACTTTCTGCCCACCAACATTCTGGATCTTGGCTTCCCATCCCAGATGAGGGAATATTTGTAAAGTACTTAGCACAGTGCCTAGTACATAGTAAGTACTTAATAAATATTTATTCTCTTCCCTGATCCCTAGTTTTGACCAGACTAATGATCACTGAGAACAATATGGCACTGAACATAAAGTACTGAGTTTGTCATCTTTGGTGTTATTGCTGTTCAATCATTTTCAGCCATGCCTGTTTCTTAGTGACTCTTCTTGGGGTTTTCTTGGCAAAGATACTGAAGGAATGGTTTGACATTTCTTTCTCCAGTGCATTTGACAGATGAGGAAACTGAGGCAAACAGGGTAAGTGACTTGCCTAGACTCAAACAGCTAAAAAATATTTGAGGTCAGACTGAGTTCACATCCTAGTTCTGTTCCTTCTCACCTACATGGTCTTGGGGAAATCACAGAAAATTTCTGTGCTTCAAGTTACCTCATATATAAAATTAAAGTTTAGGACAAAATGTTTTATTAAGTCCCTTCCAGCTCTATAACCAGGGTCATGTGAATAACCATACTTTAGTACACTACACTCTTAGTTCTAGATAACAGGGCCATATTACTAAATTTAGAAAAAATTGAGAAGCTTGAAGTTGTCTATCAAATTTAGTTCATTCTCTCTCTCTCTCTCTCTCTCTCTCTCTCTCTCTCTCTCTCTCTCTCTCTCTCTCTCTCCCTCACCCCTCACCCCCTCCCATCTCTGTCTCTCTTTCTGTGTGTAGCAGAAAAGGAGTAAGGAAGGGGGATATAACTGCAGTGGTGAAGGTTTTCAAAGCTAATTCTTATGAAGACTAGTTGAAGAAGCTAGAGATAGTTAACTTGAACAGAAGGAGAGCTGGAGGAGCACTGTAGCAATATCCAGATCTTTAAAGACTATTATGTGAAGTCATGTGATATAGTAGAAGGAGTTCTGGACCTAGAGTCTGCTCACCTCATACTGGTCATGTTGGCTTGGGCAAGTCATTTCATTTCTTCTCTTTGGGCCTTGGTTTCTATAGCATTGTATAGAATTAGATGATTTAACTAGATCATCTCTAAGACCCCTTCCAAATTAAAAATCATATGAATCTTATTCTATGATGGATGACAGATGATGACGACAGATTGATGTTGTTTAGTCATTTTTCAGTGCTATCCAACTCTCCATGACCCCAACTTGGGGTTTTCTTGGCAAAGATCCTGGGATGGTTTGCCATTCACTTCTCCAGCTCATTTTACAGATTAAGAAATTGAGGCAAACAGGGTTAAGTGACTAGCCCAGGGTCACAAAGCTAGCAGGTATTTAAGGCCAGATTTGAACTCAGGTCTTCCTGACCTAAGCCCAGCACTACTGTATCACCAAGCTGCCCATGGATGCTGATAGACAGGTAAATAGGAGTTAGATAGATAGCTAGATTCGATTAGATAGATAAATAGATAAGATAGATAGACAGATGGATAGATAGAGAGAAAGAGAGAGAAAGAAATAAGGAGATAGGGAGATAGAGAGATAGAGAGATAGGAAATAGATATATAGAGGAAGAGAAGTATATAGAAAATAGGTAAACATACAGCAAATGTGTAGATAGGAAATACATAGATAGATGTATGAAGTTTTTATCAAGCACCTACTATGTGTCAGGCACTGTTCTAAAAGCTAGAAATATAATTACAAGCAAGAAAAAAGACAATACCTATTCTCAGGAAGCTCATATTTTAATGGAGGAAGACAATGTATAAAAGAAAGAGGAGAAGAGGTTAGAGGAATGATAGAGAAAGTCCAGAGAATTGGGAGAGCAACCTAGAAAGAAATGAAGACAAACTGGATATGGGGGGGTAGGGGGAGAAGGGTACCTGTGATGGGACAATGCAGCAGGCAAGTAGATGAGGAGAATGAAGTAAACTATAGGGAGAGTTGCTGCAAGAGTGAGGTCAAATATAACTGAGATCCTTCCTAAAATGGTGGTCTCAAGGAAGGAGTTACCAGTGAGGGGAGAAGGGCCCCAGAGCATGTAAATATAGAGGACAAGACTAGTCTCACTGGATGATAATTAAAAGAGGATTACATTTTCCTCTGTTTAAGGAAGAAAGTTCAAGCAGTCCAAAAATGGAATGGACTGCCTCCTGCAGCAATGAGTTCTCTTTTACTGGAAGATGTTAAGGCAGAAGCTGGATAATCACTTGTTGGATTGTAAAAGGAATTGGAGGGTGTTGAGCTACTTGACCTTTAAGGACATTTTAAACCTGGGGTTCTATGATTCTGTGGTGGAGAGAAGCTATCCTTTGGGATTCTTTCTGATTTAGATCTTTACAGACCATTAAGTTGAAAAACTAAACATCAGACCCCTATGGAAAGATTTAGTTTCTTTAACTAGTAGAACTGTTTCCCTTACACAAAGTCACAGGTTTCTTGGCTGTTTAAGATCTCAAAATTCAAAACTGCATATTGAGGGGGCAGTGAGGTGGTCAGTGGATTGAAAGCCAGGTCTAGAGGTCCTGGGTTCAAATTGGCCTCAGATACTATCTACCTATGTGACCCTGGTTGAGTCACTTAACTCCATTGCCCATACCTTACTATTTTTCTGCCTCGCAACCAATACATAATATTGATTCTAAGACAGAAGGTACAGGTTAAAAAAAAAACACAACATATTGGAAAGCCAGTGTTCATACTGGTCACAAAAACAATTTATGAAATAAAGGTATAAATGCATGGTGTCTGTGTTTGTGTGCGTGCGTGCGTGTGTGTGCATGTATGTGTGTGTGTGTGTGTGTGTGTAAAGACACTCAACTCCCTGCTATATCTGGAGTATAAGGTATTGCCTGGAGTCATCTTTGAATACTCTCTTTGGTATAATTTAGAGAGTATTAGCTTTAAACAGACTCCAATTTTTTTAAGCCCTTGTCTTCTGTCTTAGAGTAGATACTATGTATTGGTTCTAAGGGGAAAGATCAATAACGGCTAGGCAATGGGGGTTAAGTGACTTGCCCAGAGTCACACAGCTAGGAAGTATCTGAGGTCAGATTTGAACCCAGGATCTCCCATTTCCAGGCCTGGTTCTCTCCACTAAGCCACCTAGCTATCCCCTCCATTAGACTATTAATGGGCAAGGCAGGCCCCAGCCAGTGTTCTCTCTCCTTTTAAAAAGGGGTGGGCAGAGGATTGAACCAGGTGACCCCAAACCCTGCAGGCTGAGCACTGGTGCATGGAGTTTATCATGGTAATCAAATAAAGCCTACAATAAAGACAACGTGGCATATTTAATAGGATGTATAATCATCCTTGTGCTGTGTGGTAATTAGGAACAAATGATAAACACTTCATGTAAACAACTGTAAAGAGTGTTGTTCTCTCACACTCAAAGTGAGCATTTCTGGACTCAGCTGGAGAAAGGGAGGGTTGAATCTAACTGAAAGCTCCTCTGAGGCCCCTGGATTAGTAACCGCATTTATATGGAGTCTCAGTTTCAATTCAGTTCACAATTAAAAGTGGAACCATCCAATTCAATCCCCTCACCTTACAAATGAAGAAACCGAGGGTATATTGGCCAACATCTAGCATGTAATAAGTGGTAAAGCTGTATTTGAACCCAGATTCTTTCCTCCCAAATTCAGTGCTCTTTCTACTTTAAGCTGCTTCCCAGCATGGAAGGTCCATGGAGACATGGGCTCATCATAGTTGGCCATAGAGCATGGGCTGAGTCAACCATCTTGCCCTAGGGTCCTTACCCTCCATATGTATTTATGAGTATACTATAGGTGACACACATAGTCTAGGGTTCATGGGACCTAAGTATACAGATCCTCAAATTTAGGGGGCCAGGAAGAGTGGCACCCTACTTAACTATATGGCAAAATAATTCTCCTCTTCTTTGAAGGATAAAGATCCAATCATGATCAATAGTCTAAATTCTAGGAAGTTGTTAGGGAAAGAAGGAAATGAAATGGTGATTCCCATCTTCCAGCAAGTGTGGAACTGGAGTGAGGGGGTAGACTGAACCTTTGAGGAGAGAAAAGAGTCTTTGGCCTCTAGAATAGGGTGGGGTTTGAATACTCTGAATTTTGCTTTCATTTCCCCATTCCTGAAGCAAGGGAATAGGTTGAGTTACATGGCTGAAGAAAGAGTCTACTTGCCCAAATTACTCTCCTCCTTGCCTGAAAATCCATCAGGTATTAGAGATTAATTATATTAGCAAGAAAATACTCCTGGGAGAGTTAAGAAAGCATTGTTAGTTATACAAGAGTAAATGTATTTAATTAGTTTGTTTTTCTAACAGCTGGCTGAGATTTACTGAAGAAATGGAAGTTTTGAGTGAATCTTGTGGGAGAAGTAGGAACACGAGCCAACTTCAGAGTTGTCCAGGAATGGATGGAATCACTAGTATGAATGGTTGTAGGAAGATATAGAGTAACAGAAAGGTTCTACATCACCAAGTATCAGGAAGAAAGAGGGAAAGGCAAGAGGGAATGTGAAATAGCATCAGAGACAATACTGCCTAATACCAGGCCTTCTTTCCCTGCCAGTCAAGATTAGCTGTCATTTAGTCTTTGTCCTTCCAACCCTTCTACCCCTACTCAAAATTTCCCCAGGATCCTGTCATGCCTTGAGTATCATAGACTTCAAGAGGGAGAAAAGTAAGGCATTGACAATCTTATGGGTCGTTGGCAAGGATAAGCAACTAAGGAGTATGGTGAACAATCACTGGACTTGGAATCACAAGGACCTGAATTCAAATTTTGCCTCAGACCTTTACTGGCTATATGACCCTGGGCAAGTCATCTAATCTCTCTTAGCCTCAATTTCTTTCTCTGTAAAATGGGAAAAATAATAGCTACTACCTCATAGGATTATTGTATTGGTAGAACTAAGGGTCCTCAAAATAAAGATAAAATGTGATATGATTTGCACTTTTCTTTATTAGGGTGGGGGTGGGTGAAGAGAGGGACTAAAGGATTTTATAATGTGTAGGTCCATATAGATTAAACTATGGTTTTGATTCTATACAGAGCTTGAATTATCCAAGGGTGACTAATGCTTCTCTTTCCTCCCTCCGTTCCCAAGGTCTTAGCATATTCGTTCCCTCAGTCTCTAGGTTGTCACATACCAGGATCCTATGATTGCCATGTTCTTCTCCTGGGGATGATTTCTCAATAAATCAGAGGGCCCCTGACATGTTGCTTGAACTGACAGACATTACGCATGATGTCAAAGATCAACACGGGAAATGCAAAAGCATATGTACAAGAAAGCATACAGAATAAACTCAGCCCTAGACCTCTCCATCATCTGCCCTCCCTTTCCAGGGTACCCTCTGGAACCCTCCTCTGTTGTTAACAAACCTCTTCTATTTCTTCTTCCAGATATCTCCTCTCTTCAAGGTATCTATCCTTTATTGTTGACACTTTATCCCCAAGACACCAAGATCTGCTGATAGCTTCTCCAAGGCTGGTTCACGCTTTTATACTTTCTGGCACACAGAACCAGGATGAGTTAGCATATTCTTGTTTCTCTCCTGTCCCTTTTATTCTGACGCCATACTTAAGTTTATTCCATTTAGCTGGAATAGATGGCTTTTGAGGACCCTTCTGGCCATAAATCTGTTTTCCTAGGTTCAGATCTTGGTTGTTGTCAGTTATGGATAGTAAGTAACTCTCCTTCCCCCCCAACAAGTTCAGGACCCAGATTGCATCTTCTTCTCCATCCCAATCCCTCCCTGCTTTCATATGCCTTTCCCCACCCAGCTCCCTCCATCTCTCCACCCTCCTCCAATTCCTCAGCCTCACTACTGCTCCAGGTCTCTGTCTCTGGTCTACACAAACCACAAACAGGACCATTCTTATCTTAGCACCTCTCCCTCCCACTGGCTCAAATGAATATGCTCTGGGTGCCAGAATTCCTCTTTGGGGCTATATATGACACATTTATTTGAGATTGGATCTTCTCCCCCCCCTTTTTTTCTCTTTCAATCTCAGGTTGTACAAAATTCTTGCTCTTGTCTCTCTTCTTTCCTTGTCATTGTATGCCCTTTCCCATCCTTTTATCTCCATAGCCACCAACCTCTTCTTTCATCCTGTTCTTTCTTCATTGATATATAGTACCTGTTGTCCAAAGAATACAAGGTCCTCAATCATCGAGGCACCTCTTGTGTCTATGAGGTAACTGGATAACATTTTCTCCTCCACAGAAGGTCAAAACTGGTAAGGATAGATAAGTGGAAGCTTTCCTGTCCCAGGGTGTTGTATAAGGGTTAAGATAGGACAGCCTCCAAGTTCCATTCTAATCCTGTTGTTCTGTGATAGGAGACAATGCTTGGCTATCTATTCCTCATGCATTGGGAAAAGGTCTCAGAATGTTGAAAGTATTCCAGAGCCAGTGCACTCTCCATTGGTCATTATGCTGAATTGGGTTTTCCTCTTGCTTTGACATTGTCTTTTTACCGTCCTGTAGAGGAAACTTAATAAAAAAAATAGACATCCCTCAGATGAAAACAATTATTTTAATCATCAGGAAAAATTCTTTTCACAAAGCAGGGGACCCATGGCAGACAGCCAGATAGCTTTTTCTCCATCATCATCATCACAACTTGTTGACCCAAGGTAATGAGATCCTGTGCCCTAGGGCTGTCATACTTACACAGCCCAAGTGGATCTTTGCATCCCGGTGAAGGCTACCCTGTGGGATTCTGGGAATGGCAGGTCCTTGAGTCAATGAGAGATGCATCCAAGCATAATGGGAGATGGGCAGGCTCCTCATGGGGAGATTATGAGGCTGCAAACCTCTGTGGCATTGCTTCCACCATACACAGCCTCCCCCACCCTGGGAGAGGGCACTTACCCATGCCAACTGTTGGACTTTATCAAATAATAAAACATTCGCAGTGGGTATTGAGAAGCATGGAATTATTCTAATGAGTTTGGTGAAATCTCATTAGAGTGAACAGCAGGCTATTACAAAATGTACGATCTGTGTGCAAATGGATTCTTTCCCCCCATCTGACTCTGTGCGGTTCCTTCGGCTCTTAGAATCAGAGCTGTCAGGGGGACAATTAGTCATTGCGATATAGCCTCTGCATGGAGCTGTTCATTTGGAAGGGTTTCAAATGCATCATGGTTAAGGATGGCAATGACTTGAGACCTGGGGGATACCCTCGGGGCAAGGCCTTGGTGTTTCTCCCTGAATTCAATCAGCAAGTGGCTGAGGCAGGGATGGCTAAGAGGAGGGAAAGATATAAGGAGGCATAAAGAGCATCAGGGACCAATTTTCTGACTGAAAACAGACAATTTTCAGGAAAGGCAATGGCCAGTCACTAAAGGAATTGCAGGGACCCCCTGCCCTGATAGGAGCTGTAATGGAAAGAACATTACCTATTGCTATCACTCCTGAAACACAATGCAGGAGAATTCTTTCTTTCTTTCTTTCTTTCTTTTTTTTTATAATTATTAGCTTCATTACCATGATAAAATAAACCTTCCTACATGCCTAGAGTGACAAGAAGCCTGAGAGATGCAGTTTAAGAGAGTGCGATGGAAATTCTTTTGGAAGTCAGGATACCTGTGGCTTAGGGTACATCTGTGGTGAATCTCTTTTCTTCCCACTCCACCTCCAACTCCTACTTTATTCCTTTACTTCTCTTCAATCTTTGGTTCTTGCAAACCTAAAAGAAAAACAATCCTATAGTCACTGAATTTGAGAGCTTGAGGGAAGCTTTGCCAAAAGCTAGTTCAACCCCCTAATTTGACAGATTAAAAAAAATAAACTAAGGCCTTAGTGTCATTTACCAGTTAGAAACAAAGCCAGGACCACAATTCATGTCTCCTGCCTCCCTCACCTTTATGCTGCACTTTGGGGCATCAGCATCTTGTGGTACATGAATCAAAGGCAACACAGCTATTTGGTCCAGTGAATAGAGTATTGGATCAGTAGTTAGGAAGATCTACATTCAAATTCTGCCTGGGATATTTACTAATTAGGTGTCATTTAACTTTTAGGTTCAATTTCCTTATCTATAAGATAGAGAATGTCCTTCAAAAACAAATTCCAAAACTAAAAAAAATGATTTTTAAATCAGTTTAGCAAAGAGCCAGAAAAATGTGTGGCTTCCTCCTTGAATCTCTATGAGGTTTACATTTTGTAGAGTTCAAACAAGGGGACTAGCACACAGATTTTTGAACATACCTAGTTTGCTTAAGATGCATATCAGCAGGTGAGTATAAACATTCAATAAAACTCTGGCAAAGTCAAAACACAAGCTTTGAATGGATCCAAATCCAGGGAAGGCAGAGCCCAAACAAGACCCCACTGAGATCTAAGCATTCCTTACTGTGAGTGGTCTTTGGCTTCCCTGAAGGGTTCCTGAGGTCAGCATGACCTCCATAGTAAACTTTGGGTTAGATAATTTCTAGTCAATGAAATTATATTCAAGTAATATTAAAGGTAATAAGTGATAATAATAGACATAATAAATAGCAGTTAATTATAATAGATAATAAATAATTCTTCCCATAAGATAATATCACCAATCTCACAAGGATTAATTTGAGAGTAAATGAAATAATGTTAAGTAAAGGATTTTGTAGACCTCAAAGAGTTATATAAATGCTAACTAGCTAATAGTAGGGGCAGCATCAGTAGAAGTAGCAGAAGTAGTAGTAGTTGTAGTAGAGGCAGTTGTAGTAGTATAGTTGTAATAGTTGTAGTAGTAACATCACAGGACATAGTTTTTAGTCCAAGGTAAAGAGATGTGCCTATGTCTGAGGGTTCTTTCTTAATGAATGCCTAAGAAAGTCCAGAGTGAAACTACTCAAGGGGACCAAGTGACTTCCAACTGAGCATATCTGTGTTGTGTTCTTCAATCACTCCTCACCCATGTAAACTTCCTTGAGGGAAAAATCTGTTTTTCATTTTGTTTCTGTGTCCCTAAAATATGGCAGAGTGTCTTTGTTCATAGCCTCTATTTTATAAACATTCATCGGATGACTTTGGATTAGAGAAAGTCAAAGATTTACACAACTGGTCAGGAGAGCCAAAGGGCTGAAAGGTGCATTTGATTTGGGCCCATAACTATACTGATATTATATGGGAATAGGAGGTCTAAGTGTGTATTGAGCACTGCCATCGTATCTTTGTTATGTGAATGTGTCTTGGTCTCCCTTTTGCCCTAAAGTTTTCTTTCTGTGTGATTATATGAGATCATGAGATACTACACTTGATCTTAGCCAAAAAGCAGAGAAGTGATATATGAGACCATGAGAGAAGGAAAGAGGAAGATGATTTCTGGGGAGGCTCAGAGAAACAAACAGAACTAAGAATCAGATTCGAGACAGATATCAGCTCTAAACCTCTACTGGACAAGGTGCCATTACAGAGTGGTCATAGGTATAAAGCATTGTGCAAGGAATCATCCTTACTTACCCTACTACGGTACACTCTAGGCTACAATCTTCTTTTAACTACAAATAACCAGCATACAACACTGTAATATGTGACCATTCCTCTTTATCAAAGATGAAAAAAGGAAAGTGTGGTATAGTGGAGAGAGGGTCCATTTGGCATCAGGACACCTGGGTTTGAACTGTAACTGTGTAACCTCGGCAAGTCAATTAACCTCCTTAGATTTCAATTCGTTCTCTGTACAATGAGGGAGACTGCATTAAATGGCCTCTAGGTTCCCTTCTAGCTTCAAATGTGTGATTCTTTGTTTTATTTTTATTACATAAAGTGCCTATGATTAAGGGGCTTGAGGCTTAAGTCATCCTTCAGTTTCCTCATCAATTATTACCTTTATCAGTGGGACATTGAGTTGAGGTTTGACAGAAGAATTTCAAAGGAAGTCTTACTTAAAAGACCTACAATTGGCCCCATTTTCAATGAAAGTCCCCCAAATCAACTCCATTTTGCCCATATGTGATGGTTGCTTAGGTAGGGGTTGCCATTTTGGCATCTTTTAGTCTTACTCAGTCTTCTGTCACCGGTAGTGCAACCAAACTGGACTGTTTTCTGCCCCATGTACTCAGAATATGTCCTTGTCTCTTACTCACAAAATGTCCTCAGTTCTCCTCTGTGAGATTCTGACAATTATTTTGTGGTGGAATTCCTGGGGTTGCACTTCAATTTCAACTCCTGTTATGATTAAAAAAGCAATGCAAATACTATCTCCTTTAGGAAGCCTCCTTCAAACTGAGCATAACCCTTTGTTTTGTAACTTAAATAAACTTACTGAGTAATATTTTTTGTTACGGGGATCTGGCTTGGTGTCTTATATACCTTTACTAGATTGTAAATTTTGTGAGAGTAGGAATCTATAAAACCTAAATTTCCTGTGATCCCCATTCCTTTGTACCATGCTCTGTATATAATAGATACTTTAAGAAAAAATGTATTGATTAATTTATCATCTCTGGTTGCACTAAAGAGAAGACTCTAAAAGATGGTGGTTGAAGAAAAAAAGGCAATTTTGTTTTTACGAGGATTATTACAGGATAGGGAACAAGGGACTTGATCTCTGATTTCATTATTATGGGTAGAAATTTCCTCTACCAATTTAGGTTGGCACTGCTTTCTTAATAGTTTCCAATTGTAAAGAGGACAGCTAATTGGTGTTGCTTAGTGGATTGAGAGCCAGGTCTAAAGATGAAAGATTTGAGGTTCAAATCTGGATTCAGACCCTTCCTAGCTATATGATCCTAGGCAAATCACTTAATCCTCCACTACCTACCCCTTACCACTCTTCTGCCTAGGAACCAACATGCAGAATTGATTCCAAAATGGAAGGTAAGGGTTTAAGAGGGAAAAAAGAGTTATCTAGAGCAATGAGAAATTAAGTGATTTGTTCAGAGTGATATAGCCAATTTATGTCGGGGGTTGGATTTGAATTTTTTAAAACCAAGTCTTCTTGGTTTTAAAAGCCTCTATATCCTCAATTATTATTGTCTCTCTATTGTTGTTGTTGTTGTCTTTCCTTCATTTTCAAAGAAGATCAGTGGCATCATGGGGTGATGTCTTGACTTGCCCATTAATTGGGTTGTAATGAGGCAGAGTTCCTCAAAGTTGTCAACTGCACTCTCTCTTCCAAAGTCATCAAAGTCCAGTGGCAAGACAAAACTCCTTTATACCATGATAATTCTCAAGTTAAGCACTCCACTGAAGATCATCATAGCAGTATATATTTAGAAGAGAGGTAATCTAGTTTGGTATCTCCCAAGCTGGTCTTGTAGTAGGTTCAAATCCTGCCAGTGCCCAAGTCATTTAACCTTTCTTTGTCTCAGAAAACCCTCTAAGAATCTAAATTACAGATGACGATAGCTCTGTTCTGATGAAGAATATTTCCATAGTGTGTGTACTCTATCTATATGATGAGATCACAGGTTCAGCCAAAAAATAAAATAAAATCATATAGACTTTCTAGAGGTTGTTAGAGTCATACTTCTGCCTTTAATCAGAGCTGGGTCCAAACCAATACAGTTGATAATTCAGAAACTCTCTTTGCCCTGTGGGGATATTAAGCAGTTTTCCACAAATTTTTTGACATTATAGTGATATCTCTGAAGCCTTTAAGAACATATTCTCTGAGTTCCATGTGAACTGGAACTACCTCCAGAAATTGATGCAGAGTGAAAGGAGCAGAACCAGGAGAACATTGTACACAGAGATGAATACATTATGGCACAATTGAATGTAATGGACTTTTCTACTAGCAGCAATGCAATGATTCAAGACATTTCTGAGGAACCTATGAGAAAGAACGCTCTCCATGCCCAGAGAAAGAACTGTGGAAGTAAAAACACAGAAGAAAAACAGTTGCTTGATCACATGGTTCGATGGGGATATGATTGGGGATTTGGACTCTAAATGATCACCCTAGTGCAAATATCAATAATATGAAAATAGGTCTTGATCAATGACACATGTAAAACTGAGTGGAATTGCTCATTGGCTATGGAAGGGGGATGAGGGGAGGGGAGGGTAAGAACATGAATCATGTAACCATAGAAAATTTTTCTTAATTAATCAATAAAAAAATAAAAAATAAAATAAGAAGAACATATCCTATGAAGAATATATGTTGTAGAGTCATAAATATCTCACAAATAACTTCATTCATGTCCTGCCCCTCCACCCCCAGAAAAAAATCCAAGCTAATGTACATAACTGATTCAATCAATGGAAGAAAATGGTAGCATGTCCTTGCCTTAAGCCATATCTATCAGAACAATAGCCCAATTCAGTCAGAAATTGTGGGTGACCAGGTAACTAGTTGTTGGTGTTTTTTTTTGTTTGTTTATTTCATGTAATTAATTTATCTATACATTGTCCTGAATCTTTCTACAAAAAGAAATTTCTCACTTTGAAAAATAATTTCTAGAATTTTAGACTCTAACTTCTTCCCCAAGTATAGCCTAAGTGATTAGACACAACTTGATTATCTATTCACTTCCAATTTAAGACTTGGTCCTTAATAACCAATGAGTAAGAACTAAAATTCAATTAAACAATTAAGTGCCTTCTATGTGTTAAAACACTGTGTGTGACTGATAGGAAGACAAAAACAAAAGAGTTGGTGCTCTAGGATGCTTACTTTCTGCCAAGGGCATAAAATATATCAGCAAATAAATAAATATAAATATATATACAAAGCAAATATAAAATCATTTTTAAAACAAAGTAAATGGTGGAGGGATGGATCAGGAAATGTCTTGTGTAGGAGACTTGAAGAGCTGAGAATCAATGCAGAGATGTAGAAGTGAAGAGAAATGGTACATTCTATATACAGAAGAACCACCCATTGGTAAAATCACAGAGATTGGAGATGGAATGTCATATATGGGGATATCAAGTCAGTCAGTCTGGCAGGAATGTATAGTGTTTGAGGGGAAGCAGAGGTATAGTTGTAAGTGTTTCACAACCTGCTCTACAAAAAGAATGTGCATGCAGCACACTTTCCAGTTTAATCTACATTATTTTCTCAGTTACTTTCCTAAGTCTAGATAAACAATTTTTAAAAATAGATCAAACCCTGATTTGTATATTTGCCAATTTCCAAGATGTACTTGCTCAAATTGAAAATTTAACAATTAATTCTTATGAGCCCACAGGAGCTGGCTCCAATATACTAAGGAGAGATTAACAAGAAATGAAGCTAGAAAAGTAAATGGGATCCAGACTGTTCAGGGACTTCCATACCAAACAAAGGCATTTCTGTTTTATCCTGGATGGAAAAAAGGAGTCATTTATTAATAATAAATGTTATTATTAAATAATTAATAATATAATAACAAATATTTATTGGATTAATTAAAGATTCTGGAGCAGAAGAATGACAAAGTTTGACCTTTTTTTTTTGGAAGATTTCTTTAGCAACTGTATAAGGGAATGGATTGGAGAGAGAGAGAGAGAAGGGAAAAGAAGCAGGAAGGTCAAATGGGAGAAGCAAAGGAAAGAAATAAACTTGTAGAGATAGCAGGTAGGTGGCTCAGTATATTGAAAGCCAGGTTTAGAGATGGGAGATCTTGGGTTCAAATTTGACCTCAAATACTTCCTATGTGATCCTGGGCAAGTCACTTAAACATCATTGTCTCCCCCTTTCTGTGAGATTAAAAATTAATATGCAATATCTTCATGTATTATATTTAATAAGATTTATTATTAATAACTAAAATAAAAAGCTACAGTAAAAAACCAACTTTCCCAGCTTGTGGGAATTGCATGTGGGAAAAGAGAGAGAGGGTGTGGCTTATAGCAAACTTATAACAACATGTGAAGACACAAATGTGGGGGCGCAGGGAAAGGGATGCTGGGAGATGAAGTCCAAGGGTACAAGATTTTCTAACTATACATCACCAATCTTCTGCCTTAGAACAGAAGTAAGGGTTTAAAATTTTAAAAAAGAAGTGAATGAATGTAGAGAGAACTCTGAGGATGCCTATTGTGGATACTCTTGGTGTTCTCCTTGATGTCAATGAGATTTGACATATGGATAATGCTTTGCAAAGCTATGGGAATGCTAGCTATTATTATTTCTTAGTATTTAAAAATGTACATCATCTTTGGTATTCATAGCCATCATTTATCAGTCTTCTAATCCCCATGCATCCAGAGATGATGTGTTTTCTTGTTTGTTCTTGAATTCCTAGCACCTAATAGTGCTGGGAACTCAGTTGGCTCTAAATAAATAAATTTTGGTTAATTGCCATTCACTTGTTCAGATCATTAACGTATCCTCTATATAAATATGGTAGCAAAGCTTTCAAAAGCTTATTTCTTTCTTTCCCCTCCAATGATGGCTGCATTTATGCATAAAAATGGTCAGGAATACTTGCAAACAATGAAAGAGCCCCACACTGAGCAACCAGTTAGAGCAGAATTTGATGCTTCCAAAATTTTTGGAATCCTTATAGCTGAATTCAGACTGCATAAAATAGCTAGCTGAGAGTTGGTTAATATGCAAATGTGTCTATGACAGGAACCAATCACCATCTACTATTTATATAGCTGGGATGACATGACCAATCAGGCTTCTGCCCCTCTTTACACCATAGTCTAGCATGGGGGAGAGATGAATAGATGAAAGAAAATGTGGGAGTGGGAGGTGAGCAGCCTAGCAACCACTGAAGGGTTGTTGGCTGTATTGAGAATCCAGCCATCTTTTCTGACTAATTCCTCCATCAGGAACATTTACAATTTTTTAGTGGTTGCTTTATCTAATTCCTCTTACATAATCCTCCATAAAACCAAAGATTTTTTTACAATCCTGCTTCATCAGATGTGTTAAAATTACTCACATGAGAAACACAACATGATGTAAGATATGAGCATAACACCAGTAGCTTCAAAAGATATAATGACAAATCAAATAATCCCTTAATGAAGTTTTAAGAATGCTTGCAGTCCACCTAGATCCATCCTAGACTCAAAAAAGGTTTCACTTTTTCTTTAATGACAAAAACAGAAAACCCTTATCTTCCATCTTAGAATCAATACTGTGTATTAGTTCCAAGGCAGAAGAGCAATAAGGTCTAGGCAATGGAAATTAAGTGACTTGCCCAGGGTCACACAGCTAGGAAGTGCCTGAGGCCAGATTTGAACCCAGGATGTCTCTACATCTTAATCCACTGAGCCACCTACCTGCCCCCAAGGATGTATTTTTTTCTAATGGTATCTCCTAAATGTAGAAGGATGGCAAATAGCATTGTGAAGATGCAGATGAATTTGGCCTCTTTGTTTCTGAAGATGGATATACTATTAAGCCAGACAAAGATGCCACATGCCCAGTTCAACACCAACTATTTGTTAACAAAGCTTCTTTCTAAAGAGAAGTCTTTTGGGAGTTAACACTTTATGTGACAGAGACAAAGACCTTGTTGCCTCTGCATTTGCAATGGTTGTATCAACCTTTGAGCACAGAGTCCCAAGAAAACTTGGTTTATGATTCAAGAATAAATTAGTTGTGGGAGGCTGCCTATCATTTTTTGTAGATTCCAAATCAGAAATCCCTAAAAACATACACAAACACACATATGCACATATAAACTCAACTCCAAAACAAAGGAGCATGAAGCCTGTCTTTACATATTTGGAGGGATATTATGCAGAAGAGAAAAGCATGGTGGTGGGATGGAGTGGAGAATTTTCAGATATTTATGATTGCTCAAAGTAGAATGGGGTTCATCCATTTTTTTTTCTCACTGGAGATCTTCAGACAAGACTGGGTGACCATTTGCTGGGGATGTTGAAAAGATTTACTTATACTTCTTTCCACTACTCATGTTGTCTTGTGCTTTATTGCTATTTTGGATTAATACTCTCAAGATCTTAGATCAGGGAGATACTGGCCTCTTGGCTGTTTCAATTCCATTTCTACTTGGGACATTTTCTCTGGCTGTACTCCAGGCCTGGAATACTTTCCTTTTTTTAACTTTTTAATTTTTTTAAACTTTACCTACTGACTCCTCTGGCTTCCTTTAAGTCTCAACTAAAATCGCATCTTTTACTGGATGGTTCCCCAGCCCCTCCTAAATCTATTGAATTGTCTTCTATTTTTTCTAATTCTACATGCCTTCCTATTGTGAATGATTTCCTATTTATTCTTGCTTGCTGAATATATAATGTATATTTATATATTATAATTTATTTACAATTTATACATTTATACATAAATATAATATAGTTATATTTATTGTAGCTTGCTTTATATATATTTGTGCATATATATATATGTATATATATATACATACACATTTGTTTGCATGTTGTCTCCCCTACCAGATCGTAAACTCCTTGAGGGTAGGGACTGTCTTTTGTCTCTTTTTTATCCCCAGCATTGCACAGTATCTGACATATAGTAAGCACATAATAAATATTGATTGATTGATAGTGGAAAGAAGATAGGAAACCTGAGCTCTCTCTAGTCTTGGTTCTGCCAATAACTCACTGGGAATATCATTTCTCTTTAGTTTCTTCACAAGTAAAATAAAAGAACTAAACAATATGGTCTAGCTCTAACATTCTGTGACTCTTTCTTAGTAATATAGAGTCATCTAAATAATTAAGATTACAGTTTATAGCCATTTATCAGTTCTGGTTCCATGTTGTTGTCTTTTTTAACCTTTACCTCTTGTCTCAGAATCAATACCAAGTATGGATTCTAAGTGGGTAAGTCACTAGGCTTGGAGTTAAGAAGACCTGAATTCATATTCTGCCTCATATCTTCACTTAACTTCTTTTAATTTTGGTTTTCTCATCTGTAGAAAGGGGATAACAACAGTGACTACTGCATTGGTGTGGGGATCAGATGAGACAAAATATAAAGCACTTTTCAGATCTTAAAGTGTTCTATAAATGCTACATCTTATTTTTATTATCCATTTCCACTGTAAGCATTAAGCTGCCTTCCCACTTATAGAATAGGTTTGTTGAGAGGTATATGAAGAATAGAAAAGCAATTATTGAAATCATGTGAATAAGCAAGCACTGAAAATCTGCTTTCTTGAGTCATGTTCTTCCTCTATTTCCCACACCACAGGTTCAGTTAAAATCCCTTTAAAACTCATAGCAGCAACTAGTCCAAGCTCTGCTCAATGTCCCACTAGTGTGACTTAGAAGCCATTATGGTATCATCAGTAGTTCTCCTCCTTTTTTCTGGGCTCTGTGCTCCCTTGTTGTTCTAAGCCTTTATCTTGGCTCCTAGCCACCATCTCCTCTCCTCCACATAATTTCACAGTCATCCTGGTTTCTAAACAGCTCATGAGCTGGTTGAGGGATTCTTTAACACTGAGCTGGCAGCTGCTGCCTCTACTGCTTCCATGATCTTTCCCACCTCTATCCCTGCCATTACATATTTCTCATGGCCATGGGACACAGCACCCCCTTCTTCCAATCCCTATGTTACCTGTATCTTGGGCCGGCCATTTCATGAGAAATCATGTCCTCCTTAGAACTGTTTGCTTCATACTCATGAAAATCTAACGCTTACAACGAACCCAGCATTGGTTAGTCTAGTTTACATTCTCTGATTTACAATGGATAATTTAGGCTGGTCACAGAAGATGAATCTTTTAGTTATATGAGCTCAGCTCTCCTCTGACTAAGAATCACAGAGGTTTTATGTTTTACGCTGGTAAGGGAGATAAGTGATTGCTCGGAAGGAAATGCGTGTGCAGACTCCACAATGACGGGTCCACCCAGATGCTTGTTAAGTTGGTGCTCACTCAGTCTGTCACTCAATCACAAGTTAGGGGAAGTGTGTGTGTGTGTCTATGTGTGTGTGACAGACAGAGATGGTGACAAAGTGGTAGAAACACAGGAACAGAGATAGAGATGGGACATTATGGAAATAGAAGAAAGCATGTTTCTTCAATGCCTAAAAAAATCTGTAATTTCACCACCATGAATATTCTCTCCTATCACAAATTGGAGCTCCTCCATGTTGGATAGATTTAAAAAATATAATAGATAATTTTATAATAAGATTTTAATTACTTATATTTTACTTATATTTATATTATTTATAATTATAATCTTTTAAAATAATTTTTATAATTTTATAATAATATTTTATAACTTTATAATAAGATTTTATTTATAATAAGATTTAATTCATGAGTTGCCATGGACAACATAACAAATGAATTTGTGATTTCACGGATCCCCTCCAATGATTCAGATCACAACCCATCTATCCTGAGTGTGACTCTTCCCTATACCCTCCTACAGATTCTCTACAGGGGTAACGACAAACATATTGGAGGAATTCTTTGTGACATTATAAGGATACTTCTATTTGGAAATTCTGGCTCTCCACTAGTCATCCACATTTTAAAAAAACCCTTATCTTTTCTCTTAGAATCAACACTGTGTATTGGTTCTAAGGTGGAAAAGCAGTAAGAGTGAAGCACTGGGTGTTAAGTGACTTGTCCAGGGTCACACAACTAAGAAGTATCTGAGATCAGATTTGAACCCAACACTTCCCATCTCTGGACCCGACTCTCAATCTGTTGAGCCACCTAGCCATCCCATCATCTCACATTCTTACTTTGCAATCCAAGTTCTCTTACTTTCATATAATTTCTTGACCATGACATCTACTCCTGTTTTTCCAAATTCTTCATTGGTCATACACTGTAGCCTGCTCACAGCCACCATGCCTTCAGCATTACAGAAATTTTGAATTAGAGTTCCAAGTGTGTTCCATGTCTTGCTGCCAGACAGCAAAAATGATAGAAAACTAGAATTATTGAAAAGATGAGCCTTTTAGTTTTCATGGGAAGTTTAGAATGAGTCAAGGTACCTCCCAAAAGGAATCTG